>NW_025776322.1:92500-191224 GCF_021130785.1 Homalodisca vitripennis
GGAGATTCGTTATATAGATTATTTGTATGTGTGAAATATTTATTTGTAAACGTTACAAGGTATAATTAGGTACTGAATAAATCCGATACTTAAAGATACATTAATTGTTAAAAGTGTTTAAAAGAAATTGTCCTTAGAAATTTGAATACGATTTTCTTCTATATATTTTTATAGTGATGTGTAAAATACGTTTATTGTACTCATGGTATATTTTAAACTTTTACTGTAATTATTTTCGCCACAAATACTATAAATAGTTGGATAAATTAGTAGCCTGCTTCTCTAAAAGAGCCTTAATATATTACAAGAAAGGAATAAGTTATACCACGTCATGTGTAATGTATATTTAATGTTAAAATGTAAAACAATTGTTCTCATTTTGTTTACAAATTAATTTAATCTCCAATGGTTCGTAGCCAAGCTTTACGAACTCTTGGCTGCCCACGGTGGCAGGCTCCGATGGTCTACGTCGACAAGATACCTGAGGATGGTGCAGACCAGGCGGCTCTTGAAAACTGTTACTGGCCGGGAGGTTTTCATATCTTCTTCAGTCCTAGAATAATTCTTCTTTGACTACTACTTTGATTCAATCTCTCTCTTCGTGACTACAACTGCAATTTAGAGTCAAAGTGCTGACGCCGCGTGTGTAAGTCGACGTCAACGTGAAGGGAAGTATTTTTAAAATTTCATTAAGTTCACAGGCAATATTCCTAAAACCACTGGAACCACCAGACCCCCCCCCACAAACTTTCACTTTAGTGAATTACCATTTCAAGTTCAAGATAAGTTACTGCGGGAGGTTAACTCTCTTAAAGATTGTTGGTGGTACAAAAATTAAGGGAGACTGTGCCGTACCCACATTAACTGAAAGGGGCTGAGACACACCTAGCCAAGTGGCCTTCAAAGATAAAGGTGACATAACATAGATAGAGATATAGAAATCATTCATAGAATATTGAAAGAAGGTGGCCCTTCCCTTATAAACCTTATACTCATCCTGAATACTCCCTCTACAGAAGGAAGACCAAGATCCTTTTGGGTCAAAGGCAATGAGAGTTCCTCAATCTTTGTTTGCAGATTCTTGTTTGTATTAATAAAATACGAAGTTTTTAAAGATGGTAAGAAGCAATTAAAATAAATCTTTTATTTCACAGTTCTGAGCAGGCTTTCTTTAAATAGCTGCAGATCACTCGATTTGGCATTATTGCGTTCTTGCAATACATTAAAACCAACCTCTAATTAAAATAATTCTTTATTCTTGTTCTAGCATAATACAGCAATAATTAGTTTCCATTATTTAAGTTTGCCCTGTAATAAATGATGCAGACATATTGCATATATTGCTGTCCATCCTATATTTGTCTCAACTGTATATTTATTTAATAAAGCAATCAATACACAATAACATAATGGTGTTTTGCGGATAAACCGACATCTCCTCGGTAACAAGAAATGCAGGTCACGTATTTGTGACTACCTGTTGTTAGATACCTGGTAGACATATTACTGGCAATGAAACATTCGTGAGATGTATCGCTACAATATGTTTAAGATGAAGCCTAGCAGGTTATCTCATATAAAACTGGGAGAAAAGTTATACGCCTTGGCTGGAATACCAATAGTTAAGAATGAATATTATGAAGTATCTGGAATTGAAATAATTTGTTATGTAATTTCTTTGATAGGCCTGACATATATGAACGCATTTAATATCTATATAGTATTCTCTTTGTCTCCTGCCAGCAACGAAATATCACAGCAATATGTGAGTTTACAGTCGATTATTAATGAATGGCTCGTAATATTATTATTCATCCTCGTTATTGCAAGGCACAGATTCCTAAAACAAATCTTTGCAATGGTGGATAAGATTGAAATCCAAATGCACTCGTTTGTTCCCCAGAGGACTGAGTGTGGTTTCTTGAACACTGGAATTGCTTTAGTGCATTTCATCAACTTTATAATTATCTTCCATGATGGGATTATCTACTACACAACCCTATATTCTATGTTGCCAAATACAATTTGCCTGTTTCTCATGGTTCTGTACGCCATAACTTCGGTTCTATACACAATATCTGTATGTATCGTACAGTACAACTGGAACCTTATCTTCGTGGAGTCACTAAAAATATGCAGAAAGTTTAGAAAGAACATTTTTACCAGATCATTTCTGGCTGACTTGACAACAGTGTTACCAGTTGTTGAAGTTGATACAGGTTCCAGTTCTTGTGCGTGTTATTGTGGGACATCTTCTTCCCACCGTTGCAGCCCCTGGTACCGCAGGCTACATCACTGCCGGAAGATGTGCAAGATGTACATTAAGGCCAAGAAACTCAGTGTCGCAGTCCACAAGGTGTACTTTCCAGTTGCTATCATTTTAATGATTGTATTTGTAATAACTTTCCCCGCCGTGTTCTTTGATATGTTCAACGAAAGGTTTGAATATTTGAAAGACTACTCCTTTTTCTCACTTCCGGTAGCGAAGATATTTTGGATCGTTCCAATATTTACGCCTATATTTATCAATGTTTTTACGAAATACAGTGGTGAAGGATTGTTGAGAGAAGCATCACGGGAAGTCTTCGCAACTGAAGATGCGTCAATAAGGAAGATTATTGCAAGGCTCGTGAATAGCGTTAGTGATACATACACTGATAATCTTTGGTGTCTCTGTGATATTGACTGTTCCATTATATCAGTTCTTCTCGACGTTGGATTGCTATTAGGTACGACATTTGTGTCACCAATGGTCGTTAAAGACACGGCTTAGAAAAACATTCGGTGTACCACTCAATGACATTCATTAAAAAAACGTATAGTAACATTGGCGCAATTTATTTTAATCTATTATCTTAAAAACTCTATTTAGCTCATGGACTTAGTAAAATAGCTTTTTAAATAGAAAATAACCATAACTAAACTAAGATCGTTAAAAATTACAAAATTCTATAATGAAATACATCTTAAGTTAGAAAAACTGTGTTTAATCCAATCATGTAGTAATATGCTACCATCAAATGATATTGTATTTTTTGTCATATACTCGTAATTTATACGGGAAGCGAGTTACGAAATTTTCCAAATACACTGCATTTGTAAGTAGTGTAAAGTATGTAATAAAAAGTTAACGTCTTAAAAAACCATTTCCTAGAACATTAACATTATATTATATATGATCAAACTTTCTTCGATAATAGTAACAAGCAATTATTTATTGTATTATCCTCAGTGCCATCGAATCGTTCAGTGTTTGATAATAATAAACAAAGTTGAGAGAAAAAATGCCTAATAAAGTAGTGCCTACCATGTTCGACATAGTTAGTAAGGACAAATCGTAGACCACAAAATTTCAAAATAGTTTTTGCTTTTCTCTTCAACTAGATCCTTCGGGTTCTATAACACTTAATTAGAAAAAATTGATTCATGAAACAAACAGAACTGAAATCAACAACTCATAACATAACCAAAAGCATTTTACAAAGAAACATAATTAAACAAGTTTCCAATCAGCTCTATGTAGAATAAACGTATACGTTAACGTAAAACTACAACTGTTTTCAGGAAGGAAAAAAGTATTTGTAACACAAAAAGGTGGCTAGCAGTTAAAATACTTCATCCTTGAACTACGCTTGAGGACATCTTTTTATTCGTAAAGATGAGAAGGTAACAGGAATTCGGACATTTGCCATCGTTATAGGTTATAAAGTGTATAACACAACGTTTCGAGGATTGGGATCTATCCTCTTTTTCAGTTGGGGGAGGTATTAATACATATAAAAATAAAGAATAGAAATGGAATAATGAGTACTATTCACCGCATAAGTTTGTGACATTATTATTCATACACGTAATAAATATTTATACATATTTATAATAAAGTGTTATATGAAAATGACTAAATTTACACTTATTCATCCTGTGCCATGTGGAATCACTGTTTTTGCTCTACTGCCCCTAATATTTTAATATGGAACTGACATAGTTCTTTAACCATAAAATACAAACTAGGTAGTTTTATTGCATTGCATAGTTTGAGGTAATAAAACAAATACAGCGATGGAAGCAACATAGCGTTAACAAGTTTATACTTATTTGTAGTGATATAGCATATGCTTGTAGTAATAACTTGTGTAAACTAGAACAACGACTACATGTGCCGCAAAGGATAAATAGTGCGATTTATGTAACCCAATTTACAATTATCTGATTAAGCACTTCCGGTTTTATGCTTGAGAGCTTCATTGGTTTACTTTGTACTTCCGTTTTCAGTACTATTTTACAATTAAGACTTACATTACATTACTAATTATGTACTGAGTATTGACTAAATATAGTTCATAGATGGAAGAATAACGAAGAATAATGATCTAATACTTCATATAAACATAAGTGCATACATATCGTAGGTTAATCTTTAGGATTAACCTAATAGCATTTCCATTTGCGTAATTAGGTCTGATATTTAACACAAACTAAAATAAATTTTGAGTTCACGTCACTAAAGCAATTCTTTACAATCAGTAGTCCAATGTAAAAATAAAACCTACAGTATCAGCATACTATATCGTTTCCTTATAAAATTGAAACAAGTACATTAATATACAAAACAAAAATTATATAAAACCAATTAATATACATTATCTTATCGATAGATTCACATAATTATACACTGAACCTACTACACATGCAGTCTCTTGTTAATAAACTCAAATGCATGCCTAGAAATATAACACTATTTACATTGGACTACGTTATTTTCATTTTGGAATCAAACTCATTCTTATCCGCGTACTTTGAGGTTTACATGAAGGAATATTTAAAGACAGTAAACACATCGGGCTAGACAATCATTGACACGAGTTGCCCTATGAAAACCTGTACAATGCCCTTATAGGACAAACCCATATGAATGGTGATGAATATTCCATGCAAAATTTTATAAACCATTTTAATTGGGTGCTTTAAAAATCAAAATTCAGCGAATCATACCATTTCGAAACGTTGTTTATCATTATTCTATCAACAGTTCTATACCGATTTATTATTTGGTACTAACTTTATGCTATAAAATCCATCCATAAAAAGTTTTACCATAAATTTAAGGTTTTAGAAGTGAAAACTTGTGTTTCATCATTTTTTTGTAGGAATAAAAATATTAGACGCTTCAAGGAGCAGGAATTCAGAGAATGCCGTGTAAGACTGACGCAACTTCAATATCATTGTACACCTTGTAAATCCACATTGAAGGTATTGAATGATGTAACTTAATTCATATCTTACTACTAAAAATGTAAATGAAATTTCGTAAGAGCAATCTGTTTTTATGGCTAATAGTTTGAATATATGCTCACATACTAACACCATTCTTGAAGATGTCCATTTTCAAAGTTACTTAGTACGCACGTAATAATCCTCGGAAATGTTTATTAAGTAAATATCTTATAATGGAGGTATCAATATTACATTTAACAACCAAAAATATATTACAAGTAAAATATGTAATACAGACATTAAATCAGAAGGCCACACCATGAGTTACGGTGGGGTTGAATAAAATATTGCAAATCTGTTATGTCATGTGCACAAAAATTCATTTTTATATGTCCCGGACATACAGACAGACCTGAAATGTTTGTGTATAGACAGACAATCATATACAAATTCAATTTTTGAATCCACCAGCAGACTGAAGAAATATTGTACTTACCGAGTGACCAGATTCAATTGCGCTCAGCTAAAACATAGTTGGGCTTGCACCGTTAGAGAACTTTTGTTTTAATGTAGAAATTAAATCTCATTCACACTCTAACGTCTGCAAATGTAATTTCACTCGGCGTATATCGTCACGTGATACATTCACTTTTGTTAATTGCAATGCGTAATTAAGCAGTACTTAAGTAATGAAAGTCAAGCTTTTCTGTTTACTCTATGCTACACACTCACAACCAAAAGGTCTTGTTGTAAGTAGTCGTGCTCGCTTATGAGTTGGCAAATTTTTATGAAATAAATTGTATTAGAATTGATATTTAAATTAAAAACTATTTTTTATATTGTAAACTTTTTCTAAAGTAGGTTAAACAGCTGATGTGTATGAAAAGACAAAATGTTTGTTCCTCTAATAATGTTTGAGCAAGCGAACATTTAAAGTAGTTTCGTTCGCTCATGCAGTAACGGATATCATTGAAACATGAAATGATACTTGTTAAATATTTGGGATCTAGTATATATTTTATTAATATACGTGGTTTTTGTTAATTGACTTTAAATATTTTCATCAGAAGACATTTTATTAATATTAAAAGTATAACACATTTTTGTCTCACTCTTATCTATTTTAACCTAAATTTAGTTTCCTTAGCTTTAAAGTTTGTAGAGATATAAAGTTTTGTATAAAAAATAAAAATGGCGGCTAGCAGATAAACACACATTTTACGACCTAGATTTATAGGACAATTTTACTAGAAATTATGAGTACTTTCACCCACACAAGTTTGTGACTTCCTGTTGTGAACATCCTGTATATATTCGCAGCCTTGTTACTCGTTATTAGTTAGTATTATTTTCCCCGACATTCTTGTAACTTATTTTCTGGCGGAATGTAATGTAAAGTAAGTTTGTAAATAGTAAAGTAACTTACCTATGACGATATTTTATTTACAAGATTAATACAGATAAAGAAGAGTTGTCCTTCTGACGGTACTACGTTGTCGTGTTTAAAAGTTGTCTCAATAAATGGATAATACCGTCGCGATTTTGTTTTAGGCGAGAATAAGTTCTTTACATCGACGAGATCAAGCTCTTGGCACACTTCTTGAATTATAAAATGATTCCTCTTTTAGGACTATATCGATCCTTTATTTTTTGTGACTACTGCTGCATTGCGAGTCAAGTTGCTGACGCCGTGGTGTGTGAGTCGACATCAACGTGAAGAGAAGTCATTTTAAAGTTGCATTAAAGATTAAGTTCACAGGGAAAATTTCTAAGAACATGGAACAACCAGGCCCGCTCCCCAGATATTATTTTACTTAATTATTGTTCTATTTCGGAAGGAACTGGCAAAGTCTATTTATTTACTTAAAATCTAAATTGGTGCTTATAAGTTTCATTTGCCACAGTTAAACTTGGACGTGGACAAAACACATAAGGTAGGAAATCTATAAAGTAGTAATAATAGATACTCGGTATTGCAAAGTTTACTAATAATTTAACGGTATAAAAGTTTCCACATTGTCAGTTTATCTTAGTTTATTCATTTAAATACGCCTCTTAAGTTCGTCTTCAATAACATGGAGTCATAAACCACAGTAAAGACGATATTTTGAAAAATATGATGTAAACTGTTGGGATAATGAATCTTACAAAATTGAAATTCTGACTTTATAAATTGAACCTAATATCACAGTCTGGTTTGAATTCAATGCGGCCATATGGAGTGGAACCATTGGAAGGAATGATGGTCGGGTTTTTTTGGACAGCTATTATCAAAGTTTGTCATTGATGAAAATGTATTGTTAAGAAATATAATTTAGTAATTTACATAGTTTTAAAAATATAATTACGTATGTATTTGCTAAGAGGCCCTATTTACAGGCGATACATGTGATGATATATCATCTTTGTGGTTATTGGTGTGCTGTGTTTAAATTTCATAGTTTTTTAACGATTTCGGTTACAAAGATCTACATGCGTATATTTTTACAGGGATATAAGGTAAACCCTAATGTGGAGGAATGGGTAAAGGCCTCCAATCTTTTTGATTTGGGTTTAGACATTAATGACGTGGTGTGTGTATTAATCTTGTTTGTATAAATTTGTTGGGTTGGTAACATAATCTTCGGTTTCCTAGTTAGTTATTTTTCATATCAGAACCTAAAGTGGCCTAGCCTTAAACGAATGTTGACTTAGCGTTTGGTCTATCAATTTTATGAATGAAGTACATATGAATGAAGATGGCAAGTGTCCGGAAAAATCCTGTTTCCTTCATGAATGAAGTCTTAATAAGTTTGCGTTTAAAGAAATTCTCCTTGCGGTGTAGGGCTAGTTTAATCCCATTTGCATCAGACCCTAATCTTCCAATACTTAAAATGTCCGCAACATTTTTGCTTTTTCCAAGTTTACAAAGCAAGCGTAATATTTGTCGTGATAAATTCCCATCTACGAGTCCAATAAAAGCTTAATGTACAACACAATAATGTAAACACACATAATTCAACAGAAGTTTAAGTTATTATTCATCACGTATATTAAGACTTAAGTGACGTAAGAAATATTTAAAGCTGAATAAACACCAGCTTTTATAATAAATATGAGATGCACTATAAAACCTCAAATATTGCAATTGTAAACTCATATAGTTGGTGATGAACTTTAAAAAGAAATAGTGATAAACGATTTTTCCCTTAATAACTAAAGAACAGGAAATCATACTCTTTCATGAAGGTATATTTATCTTTATTATTACTAATTTCAGTTTTATATTTACATATTTCATACAAGTTATTTATGATAGTATTTCTATAGATGTAACGTTTTAGAAATGAAAATCTAGTACACGATCACTTTTGGTTGGAGTTTACATTACTCACCTGAAGGAGCAGGAATTCAGGGAACGCCACGTAATATTCCTCTAGACTGAGGCAATACCAATATCATCTTCATAAGACTTGTCAGAGTACCTTGAAGTTACTGAATAATGTAACTTTATTCATATTTTAGATAAAAAAAATTAAATATCATAGGACCTAAAAAGGTTTTGAAATGGAAAAATCTGTTTTGATAGTAAATGTTCTGAACACATACAACAATACTAAAGTCATTCGTTATGATGTAAATTAAAGCCGTATTTCGTTTTTAATTATTGTATAAATTTAATAGCTACTTCATTAAACAATTAGCCTTCATCAGAATTATAAATAATATATTTAAAATAAAAAAAAGTATTACATGTCTTACAGTAAAGAACTTACGCAAAGGTGAGACGATATTTTTATATATTCGTCATAGTTCAGTGATATAAGATTAGCTGTCCAGTGACAAAGAGTAAATAAACATTACGACAGAAACAAACTGGTGGCACAGCAGGATGGGTCCATTTATTTATTATTGGTCAATATACATGCACTTTTAAAAATCATATGTGGTCAGGCGTTTTTGTAACTATCTATTCCGATTGATAATGCTACATTTTTCTACGGTTAACTGTCCTAATAACAATAAAACAAATTGAATCTATAGCATATTTTAAATCTTTTGACAATAATTACTTTTACTTATAAATGTAAAATTTTGTGTAGTATACATTTCTCTTTGCAAACATTATATGAACGAATGAAAACAATAATACAATCAATAAATATAACAATACAAATGTATATTTATTAATGGGTTTTCAAATAAATCGATCTAATACTCGTAAAAGACACATAACTATATAGGATTAGAACGTGTTTAAAGATTAATCAAACATTCTTATTATGTTTATATTTAGAGAAAGAGGGTCTCTATACATAAAGTGAGGTCCGATAAAAGGCGGCTAATGGACTGTTGACACTGGTGAGGTGTTCAGTGCTGCCATCTATAAACGGCACAAGCAGGTTGAGCACGAGAGTTTATAGCAGCATGATAATACCCGTGGCCTCTAATTTTTATTAGATAATAGTTAAGTCTGTTAATATAAATTTGGTATTCATACGTTACTGTGAATCGCATACATCTACCATTCGGACTACAAAGCATTTCAGATTAAGACTGCGTTTAAGATGACAAACAATAAAAGATATATTTTAAGAGTAAATAAATGTAGATTGATTTAAACGAACTTCTTAATGAACCCCTAATGTGCTTAACCCTTAACCTTTGTGCATAATGTATTTGAACTGTCTTCTTTTTTATCCACCATTGACGATTTAATAACTAAAATACTTATTCTCAATTATAATACATGTTACATTATTGGTTTAACTAATCAATCTAGAAAAATGAATTAAATATTAGTCATTAAATAAACTTATTGTTTTAGTCATTACAACAATCGTTTCTTTAAAAAAAATCAATGAAATATTTATTTTACTTAAATATCCAAGCTACTGAATTATATCAACGTGTTCTAGTTTGTAAAATTGTTATAATAAGACATTGAAATATAAGTGTATTTAATTTAACCGTGCTTTTTAGCAACAATAAAAAAACAATAGTTGGATAGCAATGACTGAATTCTGGTCAATTTAAGTGGTTAAAGGAATTATACTGCTTGTGGTTTTTTTGAACATTGTATATTTAACTACTGATTTGTTTGTTACTGCCATTTTTTGTGATCACACAAAACTAAGATACAGTTTATACTTATTTAATATGTTAAATCTTATCACTATTTGAACTTTGATAATTTTCTGCACTTCCAAGAACAATACCGGAACATTTTATTCTCATAAGCTTGTACAAATCGTCGTTTCTTTCAATTCCTTGTGAAATGATATAACAAGGACGTACTCATAGATATTTTACTAGTATATTTGTAGTCTGTTTACTTTAATCTTGATCAACCACCAAGTGAACGTACTTTAACCCCTTTAAGGTCGGGACAGCAGGTGTCTTGTCCATGGAACATCAATAAAGTCCGCCAGAACCACAAACCGCTTAGTCAACGACACCAGAGGTCTATTTTATCCATCCGGTAATTCTATGCTTCTGAATTTTTAAAAGACTTCCACTGCATGTGTCTCACATGATACAGGATGTTGTATTTCTCTAGGAAATATTTTTGCTTTAAATATTCTTTCACGGATTTAAATAAATATTATCTTTGATATTACTTGATGAATTATATTTCTTACAGGTAGTATAAATAATTAGATACCGTTTTAAAAGTACTTTTTGAGAGTAATATAATTTTTTTATTTACTATTCACCACACGCGTAAAGTAGCTTTCTGTAATCTATAATAATAACCGCTTGTATAATGTTTGGAGATTCGTTAAAGAGTTTTTTAGGTGTAAGAAATGTATTTGTCAATATTACAGGGTATAATTAGGTAATGAATAAATCCGATACCTAACGATACATTAATTTTTAATAGTATTCAAAAGAAGTTGTCCTTAAAAATATTTGAATACTATTTGCCTCCAGATACTTTTATGTATAACATATTTTCGATTTATAACGTTTTTTTAACGTGGTAAATTTTTTATACTGTAAATGTAGTCTAATTAATTTGGCAAAACTTACTATAAATAGGTGTGGTAATTAATATCAAACTACTATAAAATATTCGTAATATCATACAATAAAGAAGTCAGTTACGCCACACTATGTGATATGTACATTGCATTTTAAATTGTACTCAGTTTGTTTACAATTAAATTAAAATGCAAATTCTCATACGTAGCGATTCTTCTAGAAATCTAGACTATCCAGGGTGACAGACTCGGACGGTCTACGTCGACAAGGTAGCTGGGGATTGTGTTGATCAGAGGCTCTCGATAAATTTTACTGTTTGGCGGTTTTCGTATCTCTTGCCTCACTTCTTCGCCGCTCTTCACCGCTTTCCACCTCCACCAAACTGCTCCTTTACACCTTGGTCATACGGCCAACCATCACCTACCACAGTTATGTGTGGTACAACCAGCTGGCCTCTACTCCCAGGAGACGTCTCGAATCATTCCCACTGAGTGCTGTTCTTTTCTATCTGGAACCCCTTGGTTTGTTCGGAACACTGTCATGATGCGCTCTCTTGCCATCCCGAAGCTGGGCGACTATGACAAGGCGCAAGCTGCGCACCTCTTTGACTCGGCTAATTCCTCGAAGTGTGACCACATCAGGGCCTGGTCTTCCGTGAGGGCTCCACTGCACAACCTGAGACGCCTTAAGCCATTCCTAGACGACCTTCCCTAGTCGCTTCGCTCACCTAGACTTACCGTCTATCCTCAAACTCCACCGACCACGTATATATTCTTCATTGTTCATGTAATTGTTATTCACTTGACTACACTTCAACACTGTACCATTCTCCCCAACACTAAAGTATAAGCTGAAATACACTGATGCTTTGGTCTTCAGCAGTCACTGGGACATTTGTTTAAGAAGCTGCTCTGAGAGGATCCACCACGTCTTCCACAGTTAAGTTATCGTAGCCTTCTTAGTTACTCATATGACCAATGTACAAATACTGGCTAGCGCTCTGCCTAATAACAAAGAGTGACATGCGCCATCATCGGACTCGATCATGGTTTTATGTATATTTCCAAATTCATCTGATTTTTTACAGAAAAGTTGTCAAGCACAAAAATATAGATTACATTTTCTGCCACGTAAAGAGATAGGGTTCATTAATATTCAGGCAAAATCACAACCAAACTTTGAAGTATATTTTTAGTTCTGTTAAAATCATTTATAGGCGATCGTCTTTACAGGCTGTGATCATTCCACAGTATACTTACTCACCTTGGTTGTTATAGAGCAGGAATGGTGATTAAGAACTGTACGTGAACATTAAAACTGAAAATAATTAAACCTAATATTTGCCTAATTAAACCTAATTATATTAATATTTTAATATAATTAACGGTAAAGTAAATTATAATAAAATGTAACAAAAACATGCAGAACATGTATCGTATACCTGTATTGCGTTTTAAAAGGAAATAATTGTTTGAAATTTAAATTCTTAAAGTAGTCTTTAAATAAAAAAAATATGATACCTTAAAAACTCATATGTTCAAATATTTCATTCAACACATTATACATTTTAATTAAATCGTTTTTTTTTTAAATGTACTTTAAACTTTCTAATCGTATATTATTATAATAGTACATAAATTGAAGATGAATAATTTAATAATATTGGATATATTGCTTTCCTTCCAATAATTGTCTCAACTGTATATTTATTTACTAAACCAGTCAATATACAATAACATAATGGTGTTTTTCGGATAAACCGACATCCCCTCGGCAACAAGAAATGCAGGTCACGTATTTGTAGACATATCACTGGAAATATGAACATTCGTAAGAATGTATCGGTACAATATTTTTAATATGAAATCTAGTAGATTATCTCATATGAAACTCGGAAAAATATTATACGCCTTGGCTGGAATACCAATAGTTAAGAATGAATATTATGAAGTATCTGGAATTGAAATAGTTTGCTATGTTATTTCTTTGGTAGGCCTAACATATATGAACGCATTTAATATCTATATAGTATTCTCTTTGTCTAGTTCCAGCAACGACATATCACAGCAATATGTGAATTTACAGTGGATTATTAACCACTGGCTCGTAATGTTATTATTCGTCCTGGTTATTGTAAGGCACAGATTCCTAAAACAAATCTTTGAAATGGTGGATGAGATTGAAATCCAAATGAACTCGTTTGGTCACCAGAGGACTGTGGATGGTTTCTTGAACACTGGCATTGCTTTGGTGCATTTCATCAACTTGATATTTCACTTCCACGATGGAATCTACTACGTCACACAAGTGTCTAAGTTATCAAACACAAATTGCTTCTTTCTCATCGTTCTGTACGTCATGACTTCGGTTCAATACACAATATATGTATATGTCGTAAGGTACAACTGGAACCTTATCTTCGTGGAGTCACTGAAAATATCCCGAAAGTTAAGAAAGAACATTTTTACCACAAAATTGCTGGACGACTTGACAATAGTGTTACCAGTTGTTGAAGTTGATACAGGTTCCAGTTCTTGTGCGTGTTATTGTGCACACAGTTCATCTTCTTTCGACCGTTGCAGCCCCTGGTACCGCAGGCTACATCACTGCCGGAAGATGTGCAAGATTTACATTAAGGCCAAGAAACTCAGTCTCGCAGTCCACAAGGTGTACTTTCCAGTTGCTATGATTTTAATGATTGTATTTGTAATAACTTTCCCCGCCGTGTTCTTTGAGATGTTCAACGAAAGGTTTGAGTATTGGAAAGGCTATTCCTTTTTCTCACTTCCGGTAGCGAAGATATTTTGGATCGTTCCATTATTTACACCTATAGTTATCAACAGTTTTACGAAACACAGTGGTGAGCAAATGGTGAGAGAATCATCACGGGAAGTCTCCGCAACTGAAGATGCGTCAAGAAGGAAGATTATTGCAAGACTAGTGAATAGCGTTAGTGATACATATGCTGATAATCTTTGGTGTCTCTGTGATATTGACTGTTCCGTTATATCAGTTCTTCTCGACTTTGGATTACTTTTAGGTACAACATTTGTGTCGCCTATGGTAGAAAAAACCCGGATTAGTAAAACATTCGCCGTACTACTCAATGACATTCAGTAAAATATGATTAGTAAAATTGTCGCATTTTCTTTTTTTATCTACGATTTTAAAAGCTATATTTAGCTTATGGACCTAGTAAAGAGGCTTGTTATAACCTTAAATGAACTTACATCGTTAAAAAATTACAAAACTCTATAACGAAATACATCTCAAGTTAGGAAAACTGTGTTTAGTAGAATCATGCAGTTATATGCTATCATCAGATAATGATGTATTTTTTTGTCATACACTACTACTTTCTACCAGAAGCGAGTTATGACTTTTTTCAAAAGACGTTCTATTTTTACGTTGTGTAAATAATGTAATAAATATTTATGCCTTAAAAAACCATTTTCCAGTGTAACATGTTATTTTTTTAACATACAAAATTAAATTTAAATTTAAAATATTCATTAGTAAAATTGTAAAATTAGAACAGACAATTTTTTTTTTAATATTACGAATAACGACTTGAGTTTTAGAATTACCATTAAAAAGGAGCGAAATAATTATTTTACTGACGATGAGTCAGACGCTATCTGGCAGGTCCGTGCCCGCACGGATATCGCCGCTTCCCCTCCGATCACGGCGAGAGGAGAAGGCTTCCCCCACCCCCGCGATCGCGCGAACCTATATAATGACGGCCGATTGAAGACACAGGGAGAGACAGCCAGTGACCGCGACACCGCCGACGACCGCTGCTCACCACGACTTCGACCCCTTCCCCCGACCCCGCTCGCTGAACGACTACATCGCGACTCGACGCCCGCCGCCGATATCCAGCACCAGGTAAGGAACAACGACCCTGTTCCTTACTAAAGTGTTTTATCTCCGCCATCAACAATTCTTCCAAATTTTTATGTGAAACAGAATTTAATATTTTATTTGTCATTTATGAAACTTAATCGATCTGAAATATATTAGTAATGTTTGATGGTTATAAATCTATTTTGATAAGATAATTGTTTGATTTTAAATGTACTCTTAATAATTTATTTGATATTTACGGGTATCAATAAATTTAAATAGAATATATTTGACTTTCTCAATTTACTGAAACTTTAATTACTTTTTCAACTTGAATTACTAAAGTTATTCTTTTCTTCAATTTAACTTATATTTAGAATTTCAATTACTCATATTATTTTTTTTGTCATTTCGACTAAATTTTAATTACTGTGTTAAAATTTTCTTTTCTAAATTTTTCAGATCTCGCATTTCTTTTCCTGGCGATCGATCTGACACCTCATCCCGAGTTTCCTTTACGAACTTTCCTACCGATTATCTCCTACCCGGAAAAAATTATAACAGTCGGGACTCGCCTTACCGCTGCTTTCTTACCGGCGATAGTACTGGCATCCTATACCCACGACTTCCTTTTATAAATATTTTCTTCCCACCGACCCCGTCCTCATAAACTAAATCTTATGTTCAATCGATGTAAATTTTTATATTAGGTATAAAGTTTTCTCGACCATCATTCTGTTGTCTGATTATTATCACATTTCTTGGCGAATCTCTAATCTACGCGGAAATATTTTTCTTTCTTATTGAAGTTCAATCTAATTTTCATTTTATTAATTATTTATATTTTTGTAAGTGATTATCTTTATTTTTCTCCTTTATCTATTTCGGGACTCGCAACCCTTTCTTTTTATTTTTGCGAACGTCCTGACACCCTCACCCCGATAACCTCCATCAAAATATTTATTTAACGATATTTTAATTTATTTTTCTGGTGAACTGTGCAGATAGGGTGAGTGTTCAATTTTTCTTTGATATTCATAGAGCCCTAATATTTATAGTAATTTAGCTTTGTAGCCTTATTGCATGGTTTAAATCATTTACCTTTATCTTAGCTTCCATATGGTAGGGTAATTCTGCATGGTGTGTTATAAGTGATTACTTTGTTTTTTTTTATTTTTCAAAATTATATGCCTGAGAAAGTAAACTTGATATTTTATTTTGGAGCTATACACTTGCCTACAGAATAAATACAGCTTAGTATATTTTTATATTATAAATTTATCTAGCTTTTGCATCCCGTAGAAATATTTTTTGTTAATGGTTAGTACTTGCTTTATGTATATAGTAGTTGCACTGTGATATTGGTGCATGGCTAATCTTTAATTTATAAGATTGTATATTTGCTATTGGTGTTATTTGAATATTGCTTTTGTTTGCCATTGCTATTCATATTTTGCTTTGATTTTGTATTTTGCTTCTACTAACCATCATTATTTAACCGATTAATTATTCCAACCCCGGGCTCTTACAATAATTACTGTATACGACTCCCCGACCAAGTTATCAGTGGAGACTACTCAGCTTACTTGTAATTCCTCACTGACCGACATATTAATAAACAATACAGTTGTTTTCGAAAATCGAACTCGCTTGAACAATAACTTTCCTAGAACAAGAAATTTTTATTTTTCTGAGCAAGATTTTTTTTATTTTTTACGTCTTCAAAATTTTATTGGAGTTGACGTGATGAAGTAAGCCCAACATTATTTTGGAAGTATCAATTTCTTCCGCAGGGCCCTCTGATTCGACTCCTAACAATAAATAATAGTTGTATGAAATTCTCGAACCCTGGAAATTTCTAACCCAGCTTGACTGGCTATCTGGCAAGTTGCGAATATTTTCGCTTGCCCCGAAAATAACATCGCAAAGTGGCGCCCGAACAACTGGGACTGTAATATACGTTAATTTACGAACTTTACGATTTACTTTACACTTTTTTGTGAATATACTTTACAATTTACGACTAAAAATTGTTAAAGTTTTACAACAACTTTTTGTTTAAGAAAATTTTATACGTACAATAATGATGTACTTATTGAACCTCTTTCTCCGCCCTTATCAAATTTTATTCTTCATGTATGTAAACGGAAATGATGGACAAGGGGACACAAACAAACGAAAAACAACCACAACCACTACGACTTCAACTCGTATTACGACACCACAGGCTTCTGGTGGTACAGTGCCAAAAATGAGTCCTCCTACAGTCGTAACATCAGTCTCACCGATTACTACCACTACTACTGCTACTATTACCGCCACCACTACTACTAGTACAACTGCTACTACAATGGGCCTACCGATCCCCCCTACAACTATTCCCAATCCCCAAATTATGCTTCCTTCCCCTTCGGAGAATGATCCTCGTGTGGGGTGGATTTATAAACTACAAAAGAACGACCTACAGGAAGAGTTAAGAAAATTTAATCTGAATCCGGATGGTAATGTGGCTGAACTACGAAAGCGACTTGTAACTTTTCTTAGGTCTGGAAAAACACCTCCTGAACCTCTTCCACTAAGAACAGAATTATTGTCATACAGACAAAAACCTCGCGACCAATGTAGTTTCCTCAGCATTAGGACCGATTACTGCCTCTCATGTTGATGGTCATATACAACATGAGGAAGTTGGCATTCGAGAAATGTTAAACCTCCCTCCTACAGCTAGTTTTAGACTAGTACAGGAACGATTAGCCCTTTTAATGCACGAAAAATCTGTAAATTTAATAGCCCAAACAAACACACCAGATATAACAACACCTCACCCGTTGAGAATGCCGACAGCAAGATCCCTCACAGGTGATGAGCCTTGTGACCCGAATTTTGGATTGGACAGTGACGCTAACATGGCAAGCAGGCCTACATCTGAACTTAGACAACCGGATATCTCTCATATCTGCAATCAAGTTCGGAAATGGAATTTGAGATTCGATGGGGATGGAGACCCAGTCTCTTTCATTGAGCGTCTCAATGAACTTGCCGAATCTTATGAAATACCTCCCGATCGGCTACTAAAAGCATTACCGGAACTTTTTAAGGGAAACGCTCTTTTCTGGTACCGAAATAATAAGTCATTTTGGACAAACTATGACGACTTTATAATCAGCTTCGAAGAGCAGTATCTTCCTCCAGATTACCGACGTAACTTAGATGAGGAAATAACTCGAAGAACTCAGGGCGAGAGTGAGCCAATGCGAAAATTTATTGTAGCCCTTACGACTCTAATTCGACGACGTGGTGGCTTCTCTGTAAACCAAACACTAAACCGATTATATTCAAACATGAGACCTGAATACAAATTGACGATCAGAAGGGAAAGTTTTCACTCGATTAGTGAATTAATTCATCTTGCCGAAGGTTATGAAAGTTATTTGCGAGAGAAGAATAGTTACCGACCTCCTCCAAATCCGGCTCAATCCATGGTTCCTGAGACAGCATACGACACAAAACGTAGAGTTTTTAAGTCATACCCAGTACAGATGATAGATAAGCCAGAACGGTATCACGATAAACCCAAATATTTTACCGATAAACGAAGGTTTGAGCCCTCTACAACTGCCCCGACTAACACTACTCAGCCAAGGCATCTTACTACAGATACAACGACTACCATTCCTACTTGTTGGAATTGCGAAACTAAAGGGCATAAATATCACCAGTGTCCTCTCCCTAAAACCATTCGCTGTTTTAACTGTAAGAAAGTAGGAGTTCGAACCGTCCAGTGTCCTTGCAGGCAGGGAAACATTTCCGGAGCCCGGAGCGTCAGAGGTGTCCCGGGACTCTGGGGCAACAAATCACCTCAATCGAATGGCCCAAGTGGCTCAACCAAATAAAAGAATTTAACAAAAGCAGCTGTGCCGAAGTTAAATCGAATGATCCTAGACCATTTGTATCCATTAAGATTCAAGAAACTACCTTTTGTGCACTGCTTGATACGGGATCGATGGTGACTATTATAGGGGAAAGAGTAGCTCATCATCTATTACAGTTAGGTGTTAGGCCTAAGAACGTAAATGTTAATGTTAATATGGCCGATAGCTCAAATAGCCAGATATCTCAGGCCTTCGAATTTAACTGCGAGATAGCCGATATTAGAACTAATGTACGCGCCCTGTTTCTACCAGGCTTAACTACGCCGATGATTTTGGGTATGGACGTTATAACGCCTTTAAAACTGATCGATATCACTCCTCATGAAAGTACTGCAGAAACAGTGACTAGATGCGATAATTCAAAGACTATTCATACTGATGCCGTTATGACACTAACAGAAGGAGAAAGTAAAAAACTTAAAGAATTTCTTGATTATCAATTAAATTTGTTCGATGGTTTTATTGGTCGCACGACATTAGTGGAACATAAAATTCGCCTTAAAACTGATACACCCATAAAACAGAGGTATTATTATCGCAACCCGGCAATGCAGGCGATCATTGACAAAGAAGTTGACAAGATGCTGGAGTCAGGCATCATTGAACCATCATCTAGTCCTTGGAGCTCTCCACTAGTGCTGGTTAAGAAATCGAATGGAAAAGTAAGGTGTTGCATCGACTTAAGGCGAGTTAATGCGGTCAGTGAGAAGGATGCATATCCCCTTCCCCAAATAAGTGCGATACTCGACAAACTGAGGAATGCTTGCTATATATCCACGATCGACTTAAAAGATGGCTATTGGCAGGTACCTCTCGAAGTTAACAGTAGACCAATTACGGCTTTCACTGTTCCCGGCAGAGGGTTATTCCAATTCAAGGTCATGCCATTTGGCTTACACTCTGCTCCGGCTACCTTTCAGAGATTGCTAGACCAAGTGATAGGACCTGAGTTTGAGCCCTACGCTTTTGCCTATTTAGACGATTTGGTGCTGGTATCCCGAACTTTCGAAGAACATTTGAAACTTCTCAAAGAAGTTTTCGAACGCCTTAGAAATGCAGGATTATTACCAAATATGGAAAAATGTAACTTTTGTAAAAAGGAGTTGAAATACCTTGGCCACGTAATAAACGAGAAAGGAATCCAGACGGATCCAGAAAAGGTTAAATCAATTGTAGATTTTCCAGCACCTAAAACTGTAAAACAAGTACGGAGTTTCTTGGGACTTGCGTCTTGGTACAGACGATTTATCGAAAACTTTGCAAACATATCTATACCATTGACGAAACTCTTAAGAAAGGGGAATAGATGGGAATGGACAGATTCTCAAGAACGAGCATTCAATTCCCTTAAAGCAAAACTTTCTACCGCACCGGTCTTAGCCTGCCCTGACTTCAAGGAAACTTTTACGGTCCACGTGGATGCCTCCAATGAAGGTTTAGGGGCTTCGCTTACCCAAACTATTGGCAAGCGGGAGAAGGTTATTGCATATGCGAGTCGACTTTTACACGAGAATGAAAAGAAATTTTCCGTAACCGAGAAAGAATGCCTAGCTCTGGTATGGGCCGTTCAAAAATTTCGTCCGTACCTCGAAGGGTACAAGTTTATTGCGATAACTGACCATCAAGCTTTAAAGTGGTTGATGAGTTTGGAGAAACCATCTGGAAGACTTGCTCGCTGGATGCTGGAACTACAGCAACATGACTTCGAAGTCCAATACCGCAGGGGAGTCCTGAACCGAGTAGCAGACGCACTCTCCCGGTATCCGATCGACACGTCAAGCTGTGATCCTGTAGTCGGTTCAACCGTTGGTTGTAGCACCGCCAACGACAGTTCGAATAACTCTCGGAGGCAACTATCGCTCAAAACCAAGGAACCAAGGCTAGAAACAGCTTCAGGCGAACTTATGCCCGATTGGCACTCGAAAATGCTTTGGAAGGTATCTGCTAGTCCGAATAAATATGCAGATTACACCATTCGAGGAAATAAACTATACAGAAAAATCGATAAATCAAGTACCGACCCAAAAACCAATTGGAAACTTTGCGTACCAGATTCTCTAAAGTCCGATGTACTGAAAGAAAATCATGACAGCGCAACAGCTGGCCATTTAGGTGTAAACAAAACGATCCAGAAAATCAGCGCCAGATACTTTTGGCCTGGATGGAGAAACGATATTCGAAAATACGTAAAAAATTGCGACACTTGCCAGAGATACAAGGTGGAACAATGTAAACCGGTGGGGAAAATGCATTTCAGACGCCCCCAAGGACCTTGGTTCACAGTAACCAGCGATCTGATGGGACCTTTACCTCGATCTCGTAAAGGAAACAGATTTATCCTGGTGTTCCAAGATACCTTTACCAAATGGGTAGAAATTGTGGCATTACCATCAGCAACTGCTAAGAAGGTGGCAGAAAAGTTCGAAGACCTTATATTGATGCGATATGGTGCTCCAGAAGTAGTACTGACAGATAACGGAACGCAGTACCTCTCGAAAATCTTCCAAAAACTTACAAGTGATTGGGGAATAATTCACAAAACAACCGCACCTTATAGTCCGCAGAGTAATCCAACAGAGCGAACGAACCGTGTATTGAAAACTATGATTTCTCAGTACGTGCGAAATGATCATCGTAGTTGGGATCAACATTTAAATGAATTTAGATTTGCGTTGAATACATGTTGTAGCGAGTCAACAAAATTTACCCCGGCCATGCTCAATTTTGGCAGAGAACTTAAAACTCCAAACTGTATCTACGGTCAGGTATTAGAGAATGCCACTCAAGGTGTTGTTAAACCTAACGAAATCGATATACATGAATCTCGAATGAACTTCATGCTAAAAATAAGGGAAAAATGTAAGCTAAACATGGAAAAAGCACACACTCGCCAAGCTCATTACTATAATCTCAGAAGAAGAGATAACAGTTTTGTAATAGGCCAACAAGTTTTGAGGCGCAGCCATACACTTTCCTCAGCGGCTGAGAATATAGCAGGAAAATTGGCACCAAAGTTTGAAGGACCATACATCCTATATAGAAAAATAGGATGGAATATATTCGAACTTCGAGATCTCCAAGGAAAAGACGTAGGCCGAGCCCATACGAAGGATCTGAAGGCGTACTCTTCCTTGGAGGCACACTAGATCCCTGTGTTGCCCCGTAGTGTGCCCATAGTTTCCTTTCGACTAATCTGTTTTATTGTATGATTTCTTGGTTGCCCGATGTGTTTATTGTTTTGGCGCCAAGAGTTGCTTTAGTAGACTAGTATTCCTACAACAAATCACCTTTCTATCCCAAATTCTTCCTTGTAAGACTGCCACTCTCCTGTACCCGGCGTGTCTAATATCCTTCCCTTAGAGATTTTATATTTTCAAGTTCGATTTTTGTTTATTTTTATTAGTAAAGCGAGATCTGATTTTGTTTTCTAGCCATTACATGTATTGTGAAAGACTGTGCCCGTAATATATTTTAGTGTAAATTTTAGTTTTGTTAAATTTTTTTTTTATGCAGATTGCAATTTGTTTTTAGTTATATTTTCTTACCAGAATATGTTATCATTTTATTTTATTTGTTGATTAAAACATTAATTTCGTACGAAAAGAGTCTTTAGTTTGTTTCATTTCATTTCAGAAACTTTCAAAACGAATACAAGAGGAGATTAAACTACGGTAACTTTTTTGTTTATCTATATACAAATACCACATTTAACTTTTTTCTTCTTTTTTTGTTTCCCGAAGTACAGATGGGGTGTAACATGTTATTTTTTTAACATACAAAATTAAATTTAAATTTAAAATATTCATTAGTAAAATTGTAAAATTAGAACAGACAATTTTTTTTTTAATATTACGAATAACGACTTGAGTTTTAGAATTACCATTAAAAAGGAGCGAAATAATTATTTTACTGACGATGAGTCAGACGCTATCTGGCAGGTCCGTGCCCGCACGGATATCGCCGCTTCCCCTCCGATCACGGCGAGAGGAGAAGGCTTCCCCCACCCCCGCGATCGCGCGAACCTATATAATGACGGCCGATTGAAGACACAGGGAGAGACAGCCAGTGACCGCGACACCGCCGACGACCGCTGCTCACCACGACTTCGACCCCTTCCCCCGACCCCGCTCGCTGAACGACTACATCGCGACTCGACGCCCGCCGCCGATATCCAGCACCAGGTAAGGAACAACGACCCTGTTCCTTACTAAAGTGTTTTATCTCCGCCATCAACAATTCTTCCAAATTTTTATGTGAAACAGAATTTAATATTTTATTTGTCATTTATGAAACTTAATCGATCTGAAATATATTAGTAATGTTTGATGGTTATAAATCTATTTTGATAAGATAATTGTTTGATTTTAAATGTACTCTTAATAATTTATTTGATATTTACGGGTATCAATAAATTTAAATAGAATATATTTGACTTTCTCAATTTACTGAAACTTTAATTACTTTTTCAACTTGAATTACTAAAGTTATTCTTTTCTTCAATTTAACTTATATTTAGAATTTCAATTACTCATATTATTTTTTTTGTCATTTCGACTAAATTTTAATTACTGTGTTAAAATTTTCTTTTCTAAATTTTTCAGATCTCGCATTTCTTTTCCTGGCGATCGATCTGACACCTCATCCCGAGTTTCCTTTACGAACTTTCCTACCGATTATCTCCTACCCGGAAAAAATTATAACAGTCGGGACTCGCCTTACCGCTGCTTTCTTACCGGCGATAGTACTGGCATCCTATACCCACGACTTCCTTTTATAAATATTTTCTTCCCACCGACCCCGTCCTCATAAACTAAATCTTATGTTCAATCGATGTAAATTTTTATATTAGGTATAAAGTTTTCTCGACCATCATTCTGTTGTCTGATTATTATCACATTTCTTGGCGAATCTCTAATCTACGCGGAAATATTTTTCTTTCTTATTGAAGTTCAATCTAATTTTCATTTTATTAATTATTTATATTTTTGTAAGTGATTATCTTTATTTTTCTCCTTTATCTATTTCGGGACTCGCAACCCTTTCTTTTTATTTTTGCGAACGTCCTGACACCCTCACCCCGATAACCTCCATCAAAATATTTATTTAACGATATTTTAATTTATTTTTCTGGTGAACTGTGCAGATAGGGTGAGTGTTCAATTTTTCTTTGATATTCATAGAGCCCTAATATTTATAGTAATTTAGCTTTGTAGCCTTATTGCATGGTTTAAATCATTTACCTTTATCTTAGCTTCCATATGGTAGGGTAATTCTGCATGGTGTGTTATAAGTGATTACTTTGTTTTTTTTTATTTTTCAAAATTATATGCCTGAGAAAGTAAACTTGATATTTTATTTTGGAGCTATACACTTGCCTACAGAATAAATACAGCTTAGTATATTTTTATATTATAAATTTATCTAGCTTTTGCATCCCGTAGAAATATTTTTTGTTAATGGTTAGTACTTGCTTTATGTATATAGTAGTTGCACTGTGATATTGGTGCATGGCTAATCTTTAATTTATAAGATTGTATATTTGCTATTGGTGTTATTTGAATATTGCTTTTGTTTGCCATTGCTATTCATATTTTGCTTTGATTTTGTATTTTGCTTCTACTAACCATCATTATTTAACCGATTAATTATTCCAACCCCGGGCTCTTACAATAATTACTGTATACGACTCCCCGACCAAGTTATCAGTGGAGACTACTCAGCTTACTTGTAATTCCTCACTGACCGACATATTAATAAACAATACAGTTGTTTTCGAAAATCGAACTCGCTTGAACAATAACTTTCCTAGAACAAGAAATTTTTATTTTTCTGAGCAAGATTTTTTTTATTTTTTACGTCTTCAAAATTTTATTGGAGTTGACGTGATGAAGTAAGCCCAACATTATTTTGGAAGTATCAATTTCTTCCGCAGGGCCCTCTGATTCGACTCCTAACAATAAATAATAGTTGTATGAAATTCTCGAACCCTGGAAATTTCTAACCCAGCTTGACTGGCTATCTGGCAAGTTGCGAATATTTTCGCTTGCCCCGAAAATAACATCGCACCAGAACATTAAACATTATCGTATACTTTTATCAAAATTTCTTCTCTGTAACAAATAATTATTTATTGGATTATCCTCAGTGAAATCGAATCATTCAGTGTCTAATAATTTTAAAAAAGTGGAGAGACCAAAATGCCTAATAAAGTAGTACCTACCAATTTCGACATAAATTAGTAAGGAACAATCGTAGACCACAAAGTTCAAGAATAGAACCAATAACTCATAGCATAACCAAAAGCATTTTACAAATAAATATAATGAACAACAAGTTTCCAATCAGGTGTCTGTCGAACTAACGTATACGTTAACATAGAACTAAAATTGTTTAAAGAAGGATAAAAATTAACTTTAGTCTCATTGCCTTGATTTTAAAATGTATAAATTAATTAGATAAGTAAGTACTAATATAATTAATTACAATTAGATAATTGTAAATTATTAGACAAATAGATAGTTAGAAGCAATGTTCTAGGTTATTTAATACATAATAATAATAATATAAATATAAATATATATATATATATATATATATATATATATATATATATATATATATATATATAAAAGAAGGTGTTTTCAAATGGTTGTCACAAACCTTATACAATAGCTGCTAACAGCCTCTAATTTTGTATTTGTAATAAAAAATTTATATTTCTACAACTATTATTGCTACATATACCAAATTTTGCACATAAGAAATAAGAACAACTTGAAACTACACGAGTGTGATTAATTTTGATATGAAAAAATGGCGCCTGTTGAAAATGTTTCGATTTAAATAACTAAATAAAGCAATATATTTACAGATAGTCTACAAGTTACCAATAATTTATTATTATTATAATAACTCCAACGGTACTTTTTTCAAAGAAAATCATTCAAAGCATAAGCGAACACGACCACTTTGAAGAAACGCCTGCACAAGCCGGAAGCAACAAACGAGTTATCAGTAGATTGTTGCTCTCAGCGTGTGCAAGGGTAACTTTAAAGTAGTCGTTCTCGTTTAAATTTTGTATTATTTATTTATACCCATGTAAAACATTTATTTATGTAGCTTTCATAGTTGTAGAGATATAAATTTTTATTTGTAATACAAAAAGGCGGCTAGCGGCTAAGATACTTCATCCTCGAATTAGGCTTAGAGGACATCCTTTTATTTGTCATGATGAGAAGGTATCAGGAATTCCGACATTTGCCATCGTTATAATTTATAAAGTGTATAACACAACGTTTCGAGGATTGGGATCTATCCTCTTTTTCAGTTGGGGGAGGTATTAATACATATAAAAATAAAGAATAGAAATGGAATGATGAGTACTATTTACCGCATAAGTTTGTGACATAATTATTCATACACGTAATAAATAGTTATACATATTTATAATAAAGTGTTACATGGAAATGACTAAATTTACACTTATTCATCCTGTGCCATGTGGAGTCACTGTTTTTGCTCTACTGTCCCTAATATTTTAATATGGAACTGACATAGTTCTTCAACCATAAAATCCAAACTATATAGTCTTATTGCAATGCATAGTTTGAGTTAATAAAACAAACACATAAATGGATGCAACATAACGTAAACAAGTTTATACTTATTTGTAGTGGTATAGCATATGCTTGTAGTAATAACTTGTGTAAACTAGAACAACGACTACATGTGCCACAAAGGATAAATACTGGGATTTATGTAACCCAATTTACAATTACCTGATTAAGCACTTCCAGTTTTATGCTTGAGAGCTTCATTGGTTTACGTTGCACTTCCGTTTTCAGTACTATTTTAGAATTAAGACTTACATTACATTACTAATTATGTAGTGAGTATTGACTAAATATCGATCATAGATGGAGGAATAACGAAGAATAATGATCTACTCCTTCGTATAAACATAAGTACATACATATCGTAGGTTAATCCTTAGGATTAACCTTATAGCATTTCCATCTGCGTAATTAGGTCTGATAGTTAATGCAAACTAAAAGAAATTTTGAGTTCACGTCACTAATACAATTCTTAACAATCAGAATTCAAATGTATAAATAAAACCTACAGTATCAGCATACTATATCGTTTCCTTATAAAATTGAAACAAGTACATTAATTTACAAAACAAAAATTATATAAAACCAATTTATATACATTCTCTTATCGATAGATTCTCATAATTATAAACTGAATCTACTACACATGCAGTCTCTTGTTAATAAACTCAAATGCATGCCTAGAATATAACATTATTTACATTGTACTACGTTATTTTCATTTTGGAATCAAACTCATTCTTATTCGCGTGCTTTGAGGTTTACATGAAGGAGTATTTAAAGACAGTAAACACATCGGGCTCGACAATCATTGACACGAGTTGCCCTATGAAAACCTGTACAATGCCCTTATAGGACAAAACCCATATGAATGGTGATGAATATTCCATGCAAAATTTTATAAACTATTTTAATTGGGTGCTTTAAAAATTAAAATGCAGCGAATCATATCATTTCGAAACGTTGTTTATCATTATTCTATCAACAGTTCTATACCGATTTATTATTTGGTACTAACTTTATGCTATAAAATCTATCCATAAAAAGAATTTTACCATAAATTTAAGGTGTTAGAAGTGAAAACTTGTGGTTGATCATTTTTTGGAATGAGCAAACATTAGTTCCTGCTTCATGGAGCAGGAATTCAGAAAATATTATTTCTCCAGACTGAAGCAACTTCAATATCATCGTGCAGCTTGTCGTATTGAAGGTATTGAACATTGTAACTTAATTCATATCTTACTACTAAGAATATAAATGAAATTTCGTAAGAGCGATCTGTTTTTATGGCTAATAGTTTGAATATATACTCACATACTAACACCATTCCTAAAGATGTCCATTTTCAAAGTTACTAGTACGCACGTAATAATCCTCGGAAATGTTTATTAAGTAAATATCTTATAATGGAGGTATCAATATTACATTGAACAACCAAAAATATATTACAAGTAAAATATGTAATACAGAAATTAAATAAGAAAATTTATCTTTCATGTAATTATTCTCTTGATACAAGAGAATTTCAGGTTGAATAAAATATTGCAAATCTATTATGTCAATACAGACAGACAATCATATACAAATTCAATTTTTAAATCCACCAGCAGATTAAAGAAACTTGTGCTTACCGAGTGACTACATTCAATTGCGCTCAGCTAAACCATAGTTGGGCTTGCACCGTTAGAGAACTTTTGTTTTAATGTAGAAATGTATAAAAGTTTCATTCACACTCTAATGTCTGCAAATGTAATTTCACTCGTCGTATATAGTCACATGATACATTCACTTTTATTAATTGCATTGCGTAATTATGCAGTACTTAAGTAATGAAAGTTACACTTTTCTGTTTACTCTCTGCTAAACACTCAAACCAAAAGTTCTTGTCGTAGTCGTAGTCGCTTATGCGTTGGCGTATTTTGAAGAAATAAATTGTATTGGATTTGATATAAAAATTAAAAACTATTTGTTATATTCTAAACTTTTTCTAAAATATGTCAAACAGCTGATGTCTATAAAAAGACAAAATGTTTGTTCCTCTAGTAATGGTTGAGCAAGCGAACCTTTAAAGTAGTCGTGTTCGCTTATGCACTAACGGATTTCATTGAAACAAGAAATGAATTTGTTAAATATTTGAGGACATTTTATTAATATTAAAAATATAACACATTTTTTGTTTCCCTCTTAACTATTTCAACCTAAATTTGGTTTCCTTAGCTTTAAATTTTTAGAGATATAAGTGTTTGTAAAAAATACAAAATGGCGGCTAGCAGATAGACACACATTTTTCGACCTAGATTTATAGGACATTTTTACTAGAAATAATTAATACAATCACCCACATAAGTTTGTGACTTCCTATTGTGAACATTCTGCATATATTCGCAGCCTTGTTACTCGTTATTAGTTAGTATTATTTTCCCCGACATTTTTGTAACTTATTTTCTGGCGGAATGTAATGTAAAGTAAGTTTTTAAATAGTAAAGTAACTTACCCATGACGATATTTTATTTACAAGATTAATACAGATAAAGAAGAGTTGTCCTTCTGACGGTACTACGTTGTCGTGTTTAAAAGTTGTCTAAATAAATGGATAATACCGTCGCGATTTTGTTTTAGGCGAGACCAAGTTCTTTATATCGACGAGATCTAGTTCTTGGTACACTTCTCGAGTTATATAATGAGTCTTCTTTTATTTTTGCCGTAAATGAGTTATATATCGATCCTTTATTTTTGTGACTACAGCTGCATTGCGAGCCAAGGTGCTGACGCCGTGGAGTGTGAGTCAACATCAACGTGAAGAGAAGTCATTTTAAAGTTGCATTAAAGATTAAGTTCACAGGGAAAATTTCTAAGAACATGGAACAACCAGGCCCGCTCCCCAGATATTATTTTACTTAATTATTGTTCTATTTCGGAAGGAACTGGCAAAGTCTATTTATTTACTTAAAATCTAAATTGGTGCTTATAAGTTTCATTTGCCACAGTTAAACTTGGACGTGGACAAAACACATAAGGTAGGAAATCTATAAAGTAGTAATAATAGATACTCGGTATTGCAAAGTTTACTAATAAGTTTACAGTATAAAAGTTTCCACATTGTCAGTTTATCTTAGTTTATTCATTTAAATACACCTCTTAAGTTCGTCTTCAATAACATGGAGTCATACGCCACATTAAAGACGATATTTTAAAAAATATGATGTAAACTCTTGTGATAATGAGTCCTACAAAATTGCAATTCTGCCTTTATAAATTGATCCCAATATCACAGTCTGGTTTGAATTCAATGCGGCCATATGGAGTGGAACCAATGGAAGAAATGATGCTCTGGATTATTGGACGGATATTATCAAAGATTGGCATTGATGAAAAGATATTGTTAAGAAATACAATTTAGTAATTACATAGTTTTAAAAATGTAATTACGTATGTATTTGTTAAGGGGCCCTATTTACTTATAGGCGATGCAGGTGATGATAGAACATCTTTGTGGTTAGTGGGTGCTGTGTTTGAATTCCATCGTTTTTTGAACGATTTCTGTTACAAAGATCTACATGCGTATATTTTTACAGGGAAATAAGGTAAACCCTAATGTGGAGGAATGGATAAACGCCCCCAGTCCTTTGATTTGGGCTTAGACATTAATGACGTTTTGTGGGAATATTAATCTTTTTTGTATAAATTTGTTGGGTTGGTAACATAATCTTCGGTTTTCTAGTTAGTCATTTTTCATATCAGAACCTAAAGCGGCCTAACCTTAACCGAATGTTGACAGCGTTTGGCCTACTAATTTTATGAATGAAGTCTTAATAAGTTTGCGTTAAAAGAAATTCCCCTTGCGCTGTAAGTCTAGTTTAATCCCATTTGCATCAGACCCTAATCCTCCAATACTTCAAATGTCCGCAACATCTTAGCTTTTTCCAAGTTTAGAAGGCAAGCGCAATATTTGTTGCGATAAATTCCCATCTACGAGTCCAATAGAAGCTTATTGTACCACACCTGTAAACACACATAATTCAACAGAAGAGTGAGTTATTACTCATCACGTATATTAAGACTTAAGTGACGTAAGAAATATTTAAAGCTGAATAAATACCAGCTTTTATAATAAATATGAGATGCACTATGAAACCTCAAATATTGTAATTGTAAACTTATATAGTTGGTGATGAATTTAAAAAGAAATATTGATAAATGATTTTCCTTTAATAACTAAAGAACAGGAAATCCTACTCTTTCGTGAAGTTATATTTATGTTTCTTATTACTAATTTCAGTTTTACATTTACTCATTTCATACACGATCGCTTTTGGTTGGAGTTATGTAATCACCTGAAGGTGCAGGAATTTAGGGAAAGTTACGTAATATTCATCTAGACTGACGCAATACCAATATCATCTACAAAATACTTGTCAGACTACCTTGAAGATACTGAATACTGTAAGTTCATTCATATTTCACTAAAAAAAGTTTAATATCATACGACATATTTAAGATTTTTAAATGGAAAAATCTGTTTTGATAGTAAATGTTCTGAATACATACTCCAATAATAAAGTCATTCATTAAGTGGTACATTAAAGCCGTATTTCGTTTTTAATTATTGTATTAATTTAATAGCTGGTTCATTTAACAATCAGCCTAAATCAGAATTATCAATAATATATTTCAAAAAAAGTATTACATGTCTTACATGGCCTTAAGATTTCATATATATTTCAGTAAAAAACTTACGCAAAGGTGAGACGATATTTTTATATATTCGTCATAGTTCAGTGATATAAGATTAGCTGTCCAGTGACAAAGAGTAAATAAACATCACGACAGAAACAAACTGGTGACGCAGCAGGATGGGTCCATTCTATTATTGGTCAATATAGATGCATTTTTCAAAATCATATGTGGTCAAGCGTTTTTTTAATTATCTATTCTTATTGATACTGCTCAAGTTTTCTACGGTTAACTGTGCTAATAACAATAAAACTAATGGAATCTATAGCATATTTTAAATCTTTTGTCAATAATTACTTTTACTTATAAATGTAAAATTTTGTGTAGTATACATTTCTCTTTGCAAACATTATATGAACGAATGAAAACAATAATACAATCAATAAATATAACAATAAAAATGTATATTTATTAACGGGTTTTCAAATACATCTATCTAATACTCGTAAAAGATACACAACTATATAGGATTAGAACGTGTTTGAAGATGAATCAAACATTCTTATTATGTTTATATTTAGAGGAAGAGGGTCTCTATACATAAAGTGCGGTCCGATAAAAGCCGGCTAATGGACTGTTGAGACTGAGCTGTTCAGTGCTGCCATCTATAAACGGCACAAGCAGGTTTATAGCAGCATGATAATACCCGTGGCCTTCAACTTTTATTATATAATAGTTAAGTCTGGTAATATACGTTACTATGAATCGCATACATCTACCATTCGGACTAGAAAGGTTTCCAGATTAATATTGCGTTTTAAGATGACAAACAATAAAAGATAACTTTTAAGAGTAAATAAATGTGGAATTGATTTAAACGAACTTCTTATTAAACCCCTAATGTGCTTAACCTGTGTGCCTAATGTATTTGAACTGTTTTCTTTAATATCCACCATTGACGATTTAATAACTAAAACATTTATTCTCAATTATAATACGTGTAACATTATTGGTTTAACTAATCAATCTAGAAATATGAATTAAATATTAGTCATTAAATAAACGTATTGCTTTAATCATAAAAACAATCGTTTCTTTAAAAAATCAATGAAATATTTATTTTACTTAAATATCCAAGCTACTGATTTATATCAACGTGTTCGAGTTCGTAAAATTGAGATCACAAAAAATCAAGATAAAGTTTATACTTATTTAATATTTTAAATATTATCACTATTTCAACCTCGATAATTTTCTGCACTTCGAAGAACCATACCAAAATAGCTTATTCTTGTACAACTTGTCGTTTATTCAGTTCCTTGTGAAATTATGTAACAAGGACGTACTCATAGATATTTTACTAGTATATTTGTAGTCTGTTTACTTGAATCTTGACCAACAACCAAGTGATCGTACTTTAACCCCTTTAAGGTCGAGGCAGCAGGTGCCTTGCCCATGTCGCAGCAATAAAGTGCGCCAGAACCACAACCCGTTTAGTCAACGACACCAGGGGTCTTTTATGTCCATCGAGTAATTCTATGCTTCTGAAGTTTTAAAAGTCGTCCACTGTATGTGTCTCACATGACACAGAATTTTTTATTTCTCTAGGAAATAATTGTTGCAAGAAATATTTTTTAATGGATTTAAATAGGTATTATTTTTAATATTACACGATGAATTATATTTCTTAAATGTAATATAAATAATTAGATACCGTTTTAAAAGTACTTTTTGAGATTAATGTAATAGATTTTTTTTAATCTATTATTAACCACACGCGTAAAGTAGCATTCTGTAATCTATAATAATGACCGCTTATTTAATATTTGGAGATTCGTTAAAGAATTCTTTAGGTGTAAGAAATGTATTTTTCAATATTACAGGGTATAATTAGGTAATGAATAAATCCGATACCTAACGATACACCAATTTTTAATAGTGATCAAAAGAAGTTGTCCTTAAAAATATTTGAATACTATTTGCCTCCAGATACTTTTAAGTATAACATATTTTCGATGTATAACGTTTTTTTTAACGTGGTAAATTTTTTATACTGTAAATTTACTGTAATTAATTGCACAAAACATACTATAAATAGGTGTGGTAATTAATATCAAACTACTATAAAAGATTCGGAATATCATACAAGACAGGAGTCAGTTACGCCACACTATGTGATATGTACATTGCATTTTAAATTGTACTCAGTTTGTTTACAAATTACATTACAATGCAATTTCTCATACGTAGCGATTCTTCTAGAAATCTATACTATCCAGGGTGACAGACTCCGATGGTCTACGTCGACAAGGTACCTGGGGATGGTGTTGATCAGAGGCTCTCGATAAATTTTACTGTTTGGCGGTTTTCGTATCTCTTGCTTCACTTCTTCGCCGCTCTTCACCGCTTTCTACCTCCACCAAACTGCTCCTTTACACGTTGGTCATACGGCCATCCATCACCTACCCCAGTCCTGTGTGGTACAACCTGCTGGCCTCTACTCCCAGGAGAAGTCTCGAATCATTCCCACACAGTGCTGTTCTTTTCTATTTGGAACCCCTTGGTTTTTTTTAACACTGTCGTGATGCGCTCAATTGGCATCCCGAAGCTGGGCGACGATATCAGGGCGCAAGCTCTGCGCACCTCTTAGACTCGGCTAATTCCTCGAAGTGTGACCACATTAGGGCCTGGTCTTTCCGTGAGGGCTCCACTGCACAACCTGAGACGCCTCAAGCCATTCCTAGACGACCTTCCCTAGTCGTTTCACTCACCTAGACTTACCGTCCATCCTCAAAATCCACCGACCACGTATATCTTCTTCATTGTTCCCCTACTTGTTATTCACTTGACTACACTTCAGCACTGTACCATTCTCCCCCAGCACTATAAAGCATATGCTGAAATACACTGATGCTTTGGACTTCAGCAGTCACTGAGACATTTGTTTAAGAAGCTGCTCTGAGAGGATCCAACACGTCCTCCACAGTTCAGTTATCGTAGCCTTCTCAGTTACTGCTATGACCAATGTACAAATATTGGCTAACGCTCTGCCTAATCACATAGAGAGACATGCGCCATCATCGGACTCGATCATGGTTTTATGTATATTTCTTATTTCATCTGATTTTTTACAGAAAAGTTCTCGAGCACAAAAATATAGATTACATTTTCTACCACGTCAAGAGATAGGGTTCATTAATATTCAGGCAAAATCACATACAAACTTTGAAGTATATTTTTAGTTCTGTTAAAATCATTTATAGGCAATCGTCTTTACAGGCTGTGATCATTCCACAGTATACTTACTCACCTTGGTTGTTATAGAGCAGGAATGGTGGTTAAGAACTGTACGTGTACATTAAAACTGAAAATAATTAAACCTAATATTTGCCTAATTAAACCTAATTATATTAATATTTTAATATAATTTACAGTAAAGTAAATTATAATAAAATGTAACAAAAACATGCAGAACATGTATCGTATACCTGTATTGCGTTTTAAAAGAAAATAATTGTTTGAATTTTTAATTTCTTAAACTAGTCTTTAAATAAAAAAATATGATACCTTAAAAACTCATATGTTCAAATATTTCATTCAACAAGACACATACATACATTGTAATTAAATAGGTTTTTTTAATTGACTTTAAAACTTTCTAATCGTATATTATTATAATAGTACATAAATTGAAGATGAATAATGCAATAATATTGGATATATTGCTTTCCTTCCAATAATTGTCTCAACTGTATATTTATTTACTAACCCAGTCAATATACAATAACATAATGGTGTTTTGCGGATAAACCGACATCACCTCGGCAACAAGAAATGCAGGTCACGTATTTGTGACTACCTGGTAGACATATCACTGGAAATATGAACATTCGTAAGAATGTATCGGTACAATATTTTTAATATGAAATCTAGTAGATTATCTCATATGAAACTCGGAAAAATGTTATACGCCTTGGCTGGAATACCAATAGTTAAGAATGAATATTATGAAGTATCTGGAATTGAAATAGTTTGCTATGTTATTTCTTTGGTAGGCCTGACATATATGAATGCATTTAATATCTATATAGTATTCTCTTTGTCTAGTTCCAGCAACGACATATCACAGCAATATGTGAATTTACAGTGGATTATTAACCACTGGCTCGTAATGTTATTATTCGTCCTGGTTATTGTAAGGCACAGATTCCTAAAACAAATCTTTGAAATGGTGGATGAGATTGAAATCCAAATGAACTCGTTTGGTCACCAGAGGACTGTGGATGGTTTCTTGAACACTGGCATTGCTTTGGTGCATTTCATCAACTTGATATTTCACTTCCACGATGGAATCTACTACGTCACACAAGTGTCTAAGTTAGCAAACACAAATTTCTTCTTTCTCATCGTTCTGTACGTCATGACTTCGGTTCAATACACAATATATGTATATGTCGTAAGGTACAACTGGAACCTTATCTTCGTAAAGTCACTGAAAATATCCCGAAAGTTAAGAAAGAACATTTTTACCACAACATTGCTGGACGACTTGACAACAGTGTTACCAGTTGTTGAAGTTGATACAGGTTCCAGTTCTTGTGCGTGTTATTGTGCACACAGTTCATCTTCTTTCCACCGTTGCAGCCCCTGGTACCGCAGGCTACATCACTGCCGGAAGATGTGCAAGATGTACATTAAGGCCAAGAAACTCAGTGTCGCAGTCAACAAGGTGTACTTTCCAGGTGCTATGATTTTAATGATTGTATTTGTAATAACTTTCCCCGCCGTATTCTTTGAGATGTTCAACGAAAGGTTTCAGTATTGGAAAGACTATTCCTTTTTCTCACTTCCGTTAGCGAAGATATTTTGGATCGTTCCATTATTTACACCTATAGTTATCAACAGTTTTACGAAACACAGTGGTCAGCGATTGGTGAGAGAATCATCACGGGAAGTCTTCGCAACGGAAGATGCGTCAAGAAGGAAGATTATTGCGAGACTCGTGAATAGCGTTAGTGACACATATGCTGATAATCTTTGGTGTCTCTGTGATATTGACTGTTCCATTATATCAGTTCTTCTAGACTTTGGATTACTTTTAGGTACAACATTTGTGTCGCCTATGGTAGAAAAAAACCCGGATTAGTCAAACATTCGCCGTGCTACTCAATGACATTCAGTAAAAAATGTATAGTAAAATTGACGCATTTTATTTTTTTATCTACGATTTTAAAAGCTATATTTAGCTCATGGACCTAGTAAAGAGGCTTGTTATAACCTTAAATGAACTTATATCGTTAAAAAATTACAAAACTCTAAAACGAAATACATCTCAAGTTAGAAAAAATGTGTTTAGTATAATCATGCAGTTATATGCTATCATCAGATGATGATGTATTTTTTTTGTCATACACTAGTACTTTCTACCAGAAGCGAGTTATGACTTTTTTCAAAAGACGTTCTATTTTTACGTTGTGTAAAAATGTAATAAATATTTATGCCTTAAAAAACCATTTTCCAGAACATTAAACATTATCGTATACTTTTATAAAAATTTCATCTCTGTAACAAATAATTATTTATTGGATTATCCTCAGTGAAATCGAATCATTCAGTGTCTAATATTATTAAAAAAAGTGGAGAGACCAAAATGCCTAATAAAGTAGTACTTACCAATTTCGACATAAATTAGTAAGGAACAATCGTAGACCACAAAGTTCATATTATGTTTTGCTTTTCTCTTTAACTTTCGGGTACTTATAACACTTAAATAGAAATATATTGATTCATGAATCAAACAGAATAGAACCAATAACTCATAGCATAACCAAAAGCATTTTACAAATAAATATAATGAACAACAAGTTTCCAATCAGGTGTCTGTCGAACTAACGTATACGTTAACATAGAACTTAAATTGTTTTAAAGAAGGATAAAAATAATCTTTAGTCTCATTGCCTTGATTTTAAAATGTATAAATTAATTAGATAAGTAAGTACTAATCTAATTAATTACAATTAGATAATTGTAATTAATTAGACAATTACATAGTTAGAAGCAATGTTCTAGGTTATTTAATAATAATAATAAACATTTATAATAATAATATATAATATATATATATATATATATATATATATATATATATATATATATATATATATATATATATATATATATATATAAAAGAAGGTGTTTTCAAAAGGTTGTCACAAGCCTCTAATTTTGTATTTGTAATAAAAAAATTTATATTTCTACAACTATTATTGCTACATATACCAAATTTTGCACATAAGAAATAAGAACAACTTGAAACTACACGAGTGTGATTAATTTTGATATGAAAAAATGGCGCCTGTTGAAAATGTTTCGATTTAAATAACTAAATAAAGCAATATATTTACAGATAGTCTACAAGTTACCAATAATTTATTATTATTATAATAACTCCAACGGTACTTTTTTCAAAGAAATCATTCAAAGCATAAGCGAACACGACCACTTTGAAGAAACGCCTGCACAAGCCGGAAGCAACAAACGAGTTATCAGTAGATTGTTGCTCCCAGCGTGTGCAAGGGTAACTTTAACGTAGTCGTTCTCGTTTAAATTTTGTATTATTTATTTATACCCATGTAAAACATTTATTTATGTAGCTTTCATAGTTGTAGAGATATAAATTTTTATTTGTAATACAAAAAGGCGGCTAGCGGCTAAGATACTTCATCCTCGAATTAAGCTTAGAGGACATCTTTTTATTTTTCATGATGAGAAGGTAACAGGAATTCCGACATTTGCCATCGTTATAATTTATAAAGTGTATAACACAACGTTTCGAGGATTGGGATCTATCCTCTTTTTCAGTTGGGGGAGGTATTAATACATATAAAAATAAAAAATAGAAATGGAATAATGAGTACTATTCACCGCATAAGTTTGTGACATAATTATTCATACACGTAATAAATAGTTATACATATTTATAATAAAGTGTTATATGAAAATGACTAAATTTACATTTATTCATCCTGTGCCATGTAGAATCACTGTTTTTGCTCTACTGTCCCTAATATTTTAATATGGAACTGACATAGTTCTTTAACCATAAAATCCAAACTAGGTAGTTTTATTGCATTGCATAGTTTGAGGTAATAAAACAAATACAGCGATGGAAGCAACATAGCGTAAACAAGTTTATACTTATTTGTAGTGATATAGCATATGCTTGTAGTAATAACTTGTGTAAACTAGAACAACGACTACATGTGCCGCAAAGGATAAATACTGGGATTTATGTAACCTAATTTACAATTATCTGATTGAGCACTTCCGGTTTTATGCTTGAGAGCTTCATTGGTTTACTTTGTACTTCCGTTGTCAGTACTATGTTAGAAATAAGACTTACGTTACATTACTAATTATATAGCATGTATTGACTAAATTAAATATAATTTATAGATGGAAGAATAATTTATAATAATGATTTAATCCTTAATATAAATGTAATTACATACACTACGTAGGTTAATTCTAAGGATTAACCTAATACCATTTCCATCTGCGTAATTAGGTCTGATAGTTAATGCAAACTAAAAGAAATTTTGAGTTCATGGCACTAATACAATTCTTAACAATCAGAATTCAAATGTAAAAATAAAAGCTAAAGTATCAGCATACTATATCATTTCCTTATAAAATTGAAACAAGTACATTAATTTACAAAACAAAAATTATATAAAACCAATTTATATTCATTCTCTCATCTATAGATTCACATAATTATACACTGAATCTATTACACATGCAGTCTCTTGTTAATAAACTCAAATGCATGCCTAGAAAATAACATTATTTACATTGGACTAAGTTATTTTCATTTTGGAATCAAACTCATTATTATCCGCGTACTTTGAGGTTTACATGAAGGAGTATTTAAAGACAGTAAACACATCGGGCTAGACAATCATTGACACGAGTTGCGCTATGAAAACCTGTAAAATGCCCTTATAGGACAAACCCATATGAATGGTGATGAATATTCCATGCAAAATTTTATAAACCATTTTAATTGGGTGCTTTAAAAATTAAAATTCAGCGAATCATACCATTTCGAAACGTTGTTTATCATTATTCTATCAACAGTTCTATACCGATTTATTATTTGGTACTAACTTTATGCTATAAAATCCATCCATAAAAAGTTTTACCATAAATTTAAGGTTTTAGAAGTGAAAAATTGTGTTTCATCATTTTTTTGTAGGAATAAAAATATTAGACGCTTCAAGGAGCAGGAATTCAGAGAATGCCGTGTAAGACTGACGCAACTTCAATATCATTGTACACCTTGTAAATCCACATTGAAGGTATTGAATGATGTAACTTAATTCATATCTTACTACTAAAAATATAAATTAAATTTCGTAAGAGCAATCTGTTTTTATGGCTAATAGTTTGAATATATGCTCACATACTAACACCATTCTTGAAGATGTCCATTTTCAAAGTTACTTAGTACGCACGTAATAATCCTCGGAAATGGTTATTAAGTAAATATCTTATAATGGAGGTATCAATATTACATTTAACAACCAAAAATATATTACAAGTAAAATATGTAATACAGACATTAAATCAGAAGGCCACACCATGAGTTACGGTGGGGTTGAATAAAATATTGCAAATCTGTTATTTCATGTGCACAAAAATTCATTTTTATATGTCCCGGACATACAGATAGACCTGAAATGTGTGTGTATAGACAGACAATCATATACAAATTCAATTTTTGAATCCACCAGCAGACTGAAGAAATATTGTACTTACCGAGTGACCAGATTCAATTGCGCTCAGCTAAAACATAGTTGGGCTTGCACCGTTAGAGAACTTTTGTTTTAATGTAGAAATTAAGTCTCATTCACACTCTAATGTCTGCAAATGTAATTTCACTCGGCGTATATCGTCACATGATACATTCACTTTTGTTAATTGCATTGCGTAATTAAGCAGTACTTAAGTAATGAAAGTCAAGCTTTTCTGTTTACTCTATGCTACACACTCCCAACCAAAAGGTCTTGTCGTAGTCGTGCTCGCTTATGCGTTGGCGAATTTTAATGAAATAAATTGTATTAGAATTGATATTTAAATTTAAAACTATTTTTTAGATTGTGAACTTTTTCTAAAGTAGGTTAAACAGCTGATGTGTATGAAAAGACAAAATGTTTGTTCCTCTAATAATGTTTGAGCAAGCGAACATTTAAAGTAGTTTCGTTCGCTCATGCAGTAACGGATTTCATTGAAACATGAAATGATACTTGTTAAATATTTGGGATCTAGTATATATTTTATTAATATACGTGGTTTTTGTTAATTGACTTTAAATATTTTCATCAGAAGACATTTTATTAATATTAAAAGTATAACACATTTTTGTCTCACTCTTATCTATTTTAACCTAAATTTAGTTTCCTTAGCTTTAAAGTTTGTAGATATAAAGTTTTGTATAAAAAATAAAAATGGCGGCTAGCAGATAAACACACATTTTACGACCTAGATTTATAGGACAATTTTACTAGAAATTATGAGTACTTTCACCCACACAAGTTTGTGACTTCCTGTTGTGAACATCCTGTATATATTCGCAGCCCTGTTACTCGTTATTAGTTAGTATTATTTTCCCCGACATTCTAGTAACTTATTTTCTGGCGGAATGTAATGTAAAGTAAGTTTGTAAATAGTAAAGTAACTTACCTATGACGATATTTTATTTGCAAGATTAATACAGATAAAGAAGAGTTGTCCTTCTGACGGTACTACGTTGTCGTGTTTAAAAGTTGTCTCAATAAATGGATAATACCGTCGCGATTTTGGTTTAGGCGAGAATAAGTTCTTTACATCGACGAGATCAAGCTCTTGGCACACTTCTTGAATTATAAAATGATTCCTCTTTTAGGACTATATCGATCCTTTATTTTTTGTGACTACTGCTGCATTGCGAGTCAAGTTGCTGACGCCGTGGTGTGTGAGTCGACATCAACGTGAAGAGAAGTCATTTTAAAGTTGCATTAAAGATTAAGTTCACAGGGAAAATTTCTAAGAACATGGAACAACCAGGCCCGCTCCCCAGATATTATTTTACTTAATTATTGTTCTATTTCGGAAGGAACTGGCAAAGTCTATTTATTTACTTAAAATCTAAATTGGTGCTTATAAGTTTCATTTGCCACAGTTAAACTTGGACGTGGACAAAACACATAAGGTAGGAAATCTATAAAGTAGTAATAATAGATACTCGGTATTGCAAAGTTTACTAATAATTTAACGGTATAAAAGTTTCCACATTGTCAGTTTATCTTAGTTTATTCATTTAAATACGCCTCTTAAGTTCGTCTTCAATAACATGGAGTCATAAACCACAGTAAAGACGATATTTTGAAAAATATGATGTAAACTGTTGGGATAATGAATCTTACAAAATTGAAATTCTGACTTTATAAATTGAACCTAATATCACAGTCTGGTTTGAATTCAATGCGGCCATATGGAGTGGAACCATTGGAAGGAATGATGGTCGGGTTTTTTTGGACAGCTATTATCAAAGTTTGTCATTGATGAAAATGTATTGTTAAGAAATATAATTTAGTAATTTACATAGTTTTAAAAATATAATTACGTATGTATTTGCTAAGAGGCCCTATTTACAGGCGATACATGTGATGATATATCATCTTTGTGGTTATTGGTGTGCTGTGTTTAAATTTCATAGTTTTTTTAACGATTTCGGTTACAAAGATCTACATGCGTATATTTTTACAGGGATATAAGGTAAACCCTAATGTGGAGGAATGGGTAAAGGCCTCCAATCTTTTTGATTTGGGTTTAGACATTAATGACGTGGTGTGTGTATTAATCTTGTTTGTATAAATTTGTTGGGTTGGTAACATAATCTTCGGTTTCCTAGTTAGTTATTTTTCATATCAGAACCTAAAGTGGCCTAGCCTTAAACGAATGTTGACTTAGCGTTTGGTCTATCAATTTTATGAATGAAGTACATATGAATGAAGATGGCAAGTGTCCGGAAAAATCCTGTTTCCTTCATGAATGAAGTCTTAATAAGTTTGCGTTTAAAGAAATTCTCCTTGCGGTGTAGGGCTAGTTTAATCCCATTTGCATCAGACCCTAATCTTCCAATACTTAAAATGTCCGCAACATTTTTGCTTTTTCCAAGTTTACAAAGCAAGCGTAATATTTGTCGTGATAAATTCCCATCTACGAGTCCAATAAAAGCTTAATGTACAACACAATAATGTAAACACACATAATTCAACAGAAGTTTAAGTTATTATTCATCACGTATATTAAGACTTAAGTGACGTAAGAAATATTTAAAGCTGAATAAACACCAGCTTTTATAATAAATATGAGATGCACTATAAAACCTCAAATATTGCAATTGTAAACTCATATAGTTGGTGATGAACTTTAAAAAGAAATAGTGATAAACGATTTTTCCCTTAATAACTAAAGAACAGGAAATCATACTCTTTCATGAAGGTATATTTATCTTTATTATTACTAATTTCAGTTTTATATTTACATATTTCATACAAGTTATTTATGATAGTATTTCTATAGATGTAACGTTTTAGAAATGAAAATCTAGTACACGATCACTTTTGGTTGGAGTTTACATTACTCACCTGAAGGAGCAGGAATTCAGGGAACGCCACGTAATATTCCTCTAGACTGAGGCAATACCAATATCATCTTCATAAGACTTGTCAGAGTACCTTGAAGTTACTGAATAATGTAACTTTATTCATATTTTAGATAAAAAAAATTAAATATCATAGGACCTAAAAAGGTTTTGAAATGGAAAAATCTGTTTTGATAGTAAATGTTCTGAACACATACAACAATACTAAAGTCATTCGTTATGATGTAAATTAAAGCCGTATTTCGTTTTTAATTATTGTATAAATTTAATAGCTACTTCATTAAACAATTAGCCTTCATCAGAATTATAAATAATATATTTAAAATAAAAAAAAGTATTACATGTCTTACAGTAAAGAACTTACGCAAAGGTGAGACGATATTTTTATATATTCGTCATAGTTCAGTGATATAAGATTAGCTGTCCAGTGACAAAGAGTAAATAAACATTACGACAGAAACAAACTGGTGGCACAGCAGGATGGGTCCATTTATTATTGGTCAATATACATGCACTTTTAAAAATCATATGTGGTCAGGCGTTTTTGTAACTATCTATTCCGATTGATAATGCTACATTTTTCTACGGTTAACTGTCCTAATAACAATAAAACAAATTGAATCTATAGCATATTTTAAATCTTTTGTCAATAATCACTTTTACTTATAAATGTAAAATTTTGTATATTATACATTTCTCTTTGCAAACATTATATGAACAAATGAAAACAATAATACAATCAATAAATATAACAATACAAATGTATATTTATTAATGGGTTTTCAAATAAATCGATCTAATACTCGTAAAAGACACATAACTATATAGGATTAGAACGTGTTTAAAGATTAATCAAACATTCTTATTATGTTTATATTTAGAGAAAGAGGGTCTCTATACATAAAGTGAGGTCCGATAAAAGGCGGCTAATGGACTGTTGACACTGGTGAGGTGTTCAGTGCTGCCATCTATAAACGGCACAAGCAGGTTGAGCACGAGAGTTTATAGCAGCATGATAATACCCGTGGCCTCTAATTTTTATTAGATAATAGTTAAGTCTGTTAATATAAATTTGGTATTCATACGTTACTGTGAATCGCATACATCTACCATTTGGACTACAAAGCATTTCAGATTAAGACTGCGTTTAAGATGACAAACAATAAAAGATATATTTTAAGAGTAAATAAATGTAGATTGATTTAAACGAACTTCTTAATGAACCCCTAATGTGCTTAACCCTTAACCTTTGTGCATAATGTATTTGAACTGTTTTCTTTTTTATCCACCATTGACGATTTAATAACTAAAATACTTATTCTCAATTATAATACATGTTACATTATTGGTTTAACTAATCAATCTAGAAAAATGAATTAAATATTAGTCATTAAATAAACTTATTGTTTTAGTCATTACAACAATCGTTTCTTTAAAAAAATCAATGAAATATTTATTTTACTTAAATATCCAAGCTACTGAATTATATCAACGTGTTCTAGTTTGTAAAATTGTTATAATAAGACATTGAAATATAAGTGTATTTAATTTAACCGTGCTTTTTAGCAACAATAAAAAAACAATAGTTGGATAGCAATGACTGAATTCTGGTCAATTTAAGTGGTTAAAGGAATTATACTGCTTGTGGTTTTTTGAACATTGTATATTTAACTACTGATTTGTTTGTTACTGCCATTTTTTGTGATCACACCAAACTAAGATACAGTTTATACTTATTTAATATGTTAAATCTTATCACTATTTGAACTTTGATAATTTTCTGCACTTCCAAGAACAATACCGGAACATTTTATTCTCATAAGCTTGTACAAATCGTCGTTTCTTTCAATTCCTTGTGAAATTATATAACAAGGACGTACTCATAGATATTTTACTAGTATATTTGTAGTCTGTTTACTTGAATCTTGATCAATCACCAAGTGAACGTACTTTAACCCCTTTAAGGTCGGGACAGCAGGTGTCTTGTCCATGGAACATCAATAAAGTCCGCCAGAACCACAAACCGCTTAGTCAACGACACCAGAGGTCTATTTTATCCATCCGGTAATTCTATGCTTCTGAATTTTTAAAAGACTTCCACTGCATGTGTCTCACATGATACAGGATGTTGTATTTCTCTAGGAAATATTTTTGCTTTAAATATTCTTTTACGGATTTAAATAGGTATTATCTTTAATATTACTTGATGAATTATATTTCTTACAGGTAGTATAAATAATTAGATACCGTTTTAAAAGTACTTTTTGAGATTAATGTAATAGATTTTTTTTAATCTATTATTAACCACACGCGTAAAGTAGCATTCTGTAATCTATAATAATGACCGCTTATTTAATATTTGGAGATTCGTTAAAGAATTCTTTAGGTGTAAGAAATGTATTTTTCAATATTACAGGGTATAATTAGGTAATGAATAAATCCGATACCTAACGATACACCAATTTTTAATAGTGTTCAAAAGAAGTTGTCCTTAAAAATATTTGAATACTATTTGCCTCCAGATACTTTTAAGTATAACATATTTTCGATGTATAACGTTTTTTTTAACGTGGTAAATTTTTTATACTGTAAATGTACTGTAATTAATTGCGCAAAACATACTATAAATAGGTGTGGTAATTAATATCAAACTACTATAACTACTATAAAAGATTCGGAATATCATACAAGACAGGAGTCAGTTACGCCACACTATGTGATATGTACATTGCATTTTAAATTGTACTCAGTTTGTTTACAATTAAATTACAATGCAAATTCTCATACGTAGCGATTCTTCGAGAAATCTAGACTATCCAGGGTGACAGACTCCAACGGTCTACGTCGACAAGGTAGCTGGGGATTGTGTTGATCAGAGGCTCTCGATAAATTTTACTGTTTGGCGGTTTTCGTATCTCTTACTTTACTTCTTCGCCGCTCTTCACCGCTTTCTACCTCCACCAAACTGCTCCTTTACACCTTGGTCATACGGCCATCCATCACCTACCACAGTCCTGTGGGATACAACCAGCTGGCCTCTACTCCCAGGAGACGTCTCGAATCATTCCCACTGAGTGCTGTTCTTTTCTATCTGGAACCCCTTGGTTTGTTCGGAACACTGTCATGATGCGCTCTCTTGCCATCCCGAAGCTGGGCGACTATGACAAGGCGCAAGCTGCGCACCTCTTTGACTCGGCTAATTCCTCGAAGTGTGACCACATCAGGGCCTGGCCTTCCCGTGAGGGCTCCACTGCACAACCTGAGACGCCTCAAGCCATTCCTAGACGACCTTCCCTAGTCGCTTCGCTCACCTAGACTTACCGTCTATCCTCAAACTCCACCGAGGAAGATATATCTTCTTCATTGTTCACCTAATTGTTATTCACTTGACTACACTTCAGCACTGTACCATTCTCCCCAGCACTAAAGTATATGCTGAAATACACTGATGCATTGGTCATCAGGAGCCATTGGGACCTTTGTTTTAGAAGCTGTTCTGAGAGGATCCACCACGTCTTCCACGGTTCAGTTATCGTAGCCTTCTTAGTTACTCATACGACCAATGTACAAATATTGGCTAACGCTCTGCCTAATCACATCGAATGACATGCGCCATCATCGGACTCGATCATGGTTTCATGTATATTTCCAAATTCATCTGATTTTTTACAGAAAATTTCTCAAGCAGAGAAATTGAGATTACATTTTCTACCACGTCTAGTGATAGGGTTCATTAATATTCAGCCAAAATCACAACCGAACTTTGAAGTATAATTTTAGTTCTGTTAAAATCACTGATAGGCAATCGTCTTTACAGGCTGTGATCATTCCACAGTATACTTACTCACCTTGGTTGTTATAGAGCAGGAATGGTGATTAAGAACTGTACGTGAACATTAAAACTGAAAATAATTAAACCTAATATTTGCCTAATTAAACCTAATTATATTAATATTTTAATATAATTTACGGTAAAGTAAATTATAATAAAATGTAACAAAAACATGCAGAACATGTATTGTATACCTGTATTGCGTTTTAAAAGTAAATAATTGTTTGAAATTTTCAATTTTTAAACTAGGCTTTAAATAAAAAAATATAATACCTTAAAAACTCATACGTTCAAATATTTCATTCAACAAGACACATACATACATTTTAATTAAATCGGTTTTTTTAAATTGACTTTAAAACTTTCTAATCGTATATTATTATAATAGTACATAAATTGAAGAGGAATAATGCAATAATATTGGATATATTGCTTTCCTTCCAATAATTGTCTCAACTGTATATTTATTTACTAAACCAGTCAATATACAATAACATAATGGTGTTTTGTGGATAAACCGACATCCCCTCGGCAACAAGAAATGCAGGTCACGTATTTGTGACTACCTGGTAGACATATCACTGGAAATATGAACATTCGTAAGAATGTATCGGTACAATATTTTTTTTATGAAATCTAGTAGATTATCTCATATGAAACTCGGAAAAATGTTATACGCCTTGGCTGGAATACCAATAGTTAAGAATGAATATTATGAAGTATCTGGAATTGAAATAGTTTGCTATGTAATTTCTTTGGTAGGCCTGACATATATGAACGCATTTAATATCTATATAGTATTCTCTTTGTCTAGTTCCAGCAACGACATATCACAGCAATATGTGAGTTTACAGTGGATTATTAACCACTGGCTCGTAATGTTATTATTCGTCCTGGTTATTATAAGGCACAGATACCTAAAACAAATCTTTGAAATGGTGGATGAGATTGAAATCCAAATGAACTCGTTTGGACACCAGAGGACTGTGGATGGTTTCTTGAACACTGGCATTGCTTTGGTGCATTTCATCAACTTGATATTTCAATTCCACGATGGAATTATCTACTACGTCACACAAGTGTCTAAGTTGTCAAACACAAATTGCCTGTTTCTCATCGTTCTGTACGTCATGACTTCGGTTCAATACACAATATATGTATATGTCGTAAGGTACAACTGGAACCTTATCTTCGTGGAGTCACTGAAAATATCCAGAAAGTTAAGAAAGAACATTTTTACCACAACATTGCTGGACGACTTGACAATAGTGTTAGCAGTTGTTGAAGTTGATACAGGTTCCAGTTCTTGTGCGTGTTATTGTGCACACAGTTCATCTTCTTCCCACCGTTGCAGCCCCTGGTACCGCAGGCTACATCACTGCCGGAAGATGTGCAAGATGTACATTAAGGCCAAGAAACTCAGTGTCGCAGTCAACAAGGTGTACTTTCCAGTTGCTATGATTTTAATGATTGTATTTGTAATAACTTTCCCCGCCGTGTTCTTTGAGATGTTCAACGAAAGGTTTGAGTATTGGAAAGGCTATTCCTTTTTCTCACTTCCGGTAGCGAAGATATTTTGGATCGTTCCATTATTTACACCTATAGTTATCAACAGTTTTACGAAACACAGTGGTGAGCGATTGGTTAGAGAATCATCACGGGAAGTCTTCGCAACGGAAGATGTGTCAAGAAGGGAGATTATTGCGAGACTAGTGAATAGCGTTAGCGATACATATGCTGATAATCTTTGGTGTCTCTGTGATATTGACTGTTCCATTATATCAGTTCTTCTCGACTTTGGATTACTTTTAGGTACAACATTTGTGTCGCCTATGGTAGAAAAAACCCGGATTAGTAAAACATTCGCCGTACTACTCAATGACATTCAGTAAAAAATGTATAGTAAAATTGACGCATTTTATTTTTTTTATCTACGATTTTAAAAGCAATATTTAGCTCATGGACCTAGTAAAGAGGCTTGTTATAACCTTAAATGGACTTACATCGTTAAAAAATTACAAAACTCTATAACGAAATACATCTCAAGTTAGAAAAACTGTGTTTAGTAGAATCATGCAGTTATATGCTTTCATCAGATGAAGATGTATTTTTTGTCATACACTAGTACTTTCTACCAGAAGCGAGTTATGACTTTTTTCAAAATACGTTCTATTTTTACGTTGTGTAAAAAATTTAATAAATATTTGTGCCTTAAAAAACCATTTTCCAGAACATTAAACATTATCGTATACTTTTATCAAAATTTCATCTCTGTAACAAATAATTATTTATTGGATTATCCTCAGTGAAATCGAATCATTCAGTGTCTAATAATATTTAAAAAAAAGTGGAGAGACCAAAATGCCTAATAAAGTAGTACCTAGCAATTTCGACATAAATTAGTAAGGAACAATCTTAGACCACAAAGTTCATATTATGTTTTGCTTTTCTCTTTAACTTTCGGGTTCCTATAACACTTAAATAGAAATATATTGATTCATGAACCAAACAGAACTAGAACCAATAACTCATAGCATAACCAAAAGCATTTTACAAATAAATATAATGAACAACAAGTTTCCAATCAGGTGTCTGTCGAATAAACGTATACGTTAACATAAAACTAAAATTGTTTTAAAGAAGGATAACAATTATCTTTATTCCCATTGCCTTGATTTTAAAATGTATAAATTAATTAGATAAGTAAGTACTAATCTAATTAATTACAATTAGATAATTGTAATTAATTAGACAGTTAGATAGTAAGAAGCAATTTTCTAGGTTATTTAATATATAATAATAATAATAATATAAATATATATATATATTATTATATATATATATGTATATTTACATTAAATTATATAAATGCCAATAGCCTTATTTAATTTCAATAAACATTGAATCACAAAAAGTACTTGCTCCGCCGGGAGTCGAACCCGGATCTCTCACTTGCCGGGTGAATGTGCTACTATTACACCACAGAGCGCTTACTTTTTCCGATTCAATTATTTTGTATTTGGCCGTATCAGTCACATTTGTGACAATGTTTGTGATTTTTGTGATTCAATTTTTATTGAAATTATACAGTGTCATCGAAAAATAATGCCTAGATTTTAAATAACTGTCATAAAAAAACTATTAAAAGTAATTTAAAGGTTGTAGTCTTAAAATGTGCGGAAAGAAATAATTTTTTTTTTCATACCTTAGTATGTTTCAATGTGAGCACCGTTCGTTGCCCTGCAGATATCAAGTCTGTAGTCAACTTCCTGCCACGTGCGTCCAATCATATCTGGCGTAACAGTTGAGATTGCGGAAGAAATTCGCTCCCGAAGATGGTCCAAATCCCGAATCTTTTCTGCGTAAACTATATTTTTTATGTACCCCCAGAAAAATAAATCCAAAGGGGTAAGATCAGGACTTCTAGGAGGCCATGAAATGGGGGCTGCTCTACCAATCCAACCGTTTGGGAAGCGTGCGTTTAGTGCAGCGCGTACCTCACGATGGTAGGAGGTGGAGCCCCATCTTGCATAAAAATGATTCGCTGTCCAGTCTGTTGTCCGATATCGTCTAATTGGGGGAACACAAACAGTTCAAGCATGTCCAGGTAAACTAGGCCTGTAAAGGTTTTTTCTACAAAAAAAGAAAGGTCCAAAAACTTTGTCATGAAATAACGCGCACCACACATTGAGTTTGGGAGAATCACGCACATACTCGTGGATTTCGTTAGGCTGTTGCGATCCTCATACACGGCAATTGTGACGATTTACACATCCATTTATGTGAAACGTAGCTTCATCACTAAACAATACTCTCCGTAGAACATTTGGATTATCATCGATTTACAGTCAACATCGTACTGAGCGGCGGCGCGTCTGTGGCCGGCTGACCTTGACGATTGCGCAGCTTGTCTGCGCATCACAAAGACAGGGAAACTCAATCAGACGAACTAAAAACAAAACTTGCGTTCACCAGTTATCGTCCAGTGAAAGAATTACTCATTTAACATGAAAGGTTTTGATGTTATAATTTTATTAAATCTAGGCATTATTTTTCGATGACACTGTATGTATATATATATATATATATATATATATATATATATATATATATTATATATATATATATGTATATATATATGTATATAAAAATATAAAAATATACATATATATATATTTATATACAAAAGAAGGTGTTTTCAAAAGGTTGTCACAAACCTTATAAAATTGCTGCTAACAGCCTCTAATTTTGTATTTGTAATAAAAAATTTATATATCTACAACTATTAATGCTACATATACCAAATTTTGCACATAAGAAATAAGAAAAACTTGAAACTACCCGAGTGTGATTAATTTTGATATAAAAATGGCGCCTGTTGAAAATGTTTCGATTTAAATAACTAAATAAAGGAATATATTTACAGATAGTCTACAAGTTACCAATACTTTATTATTATTATAATAACTCCAACGGTACTTATTTCAAAGAAATCGGTAAAAGCATAAGCGAACACGACCACTTTGAATAAACGCTTGCACAAGCCGGAAGCAACAAACGAGCTATCAGAAAATTCTTGCTCTTAGCGTGTGCAAGGGTACCTTTAACGTGGTCGTTCTCGTTTAAATTTTGTATTATTTATTTATACCCATGTAAAACTTTTATTTATGTAGCTTTAATAGTTGTAGAGATATAAATGTTTATTTATAATACAAAAAGGCGGCTAGCGGTTAAGATACTTCATCCTCGAACTAGGCTTAGAGGACATCTTTTTATTTGTAAAGATGAGAAGGTAACAGGAATTCGGACATTTGCCATCGTTATAGGTTATAAAGTGTATAACACAACGTTTTGGGATCTATCCTCTTTTTCAGTTGGCGGAGGTATTAATACATATAAAAATAAAGAATAGAAATGGAATGATGAGTACTATTCACCGCATAAGTTTGTGACATAATTATTCATACACGTAATAAATAGTTATACATATTTATAATAAAGTGTTATATGAAAATGACTAAATTTACACTTATTCATCCTGTGCCATGTGGAATCACTGTTTTTGCTCTACTGTCCCTAATATTTTAATATGGAACTGACATAGTTCTTCAACCATAAAATCCAAACTATATAGTCTTATTGCAATGCATAGTTTGAGTCAATAAAACAAACACATAAATGCATGCAACATAGCGTAAACAAGTTTATACTTATTTGTTGTGGTATAGCATATGCTTGTAGTAATAACTTGTGTAAACTAGAACAACGACTACATGTGCCACAAAGGATAAATACTGGGATTTATGTAACCTAATTTACAATTACCTGATTAAGCACTTCCGGTTTTATGCTTGAGAGCTTCATTGGTTTACTTTGTACTTCCGTTTTCAATACTATTTTAGAATTAAGACATACATTACATTACTAATTATGTAGTGAGTATTGACTAAATATCGATCATAGATGGAAGAATAACGAAGAATAATGATCTACTCCTTCATATAAACATAAGTACATACATATCGTAGGTTAATCCTTAGGATTAACCTAATAGCATTTCCATCTGCGTAATTAGGTCTGATAGTTAATGCAAACTAAAAGAAATTTTAATTTCATGTCACTAATACAATTCTTAACAATCAGAATTCAAATGTAAAAATAAAACCTACAGTATGAGCATACTATATAGTTTCCTTATAAAATTGAAACAAGTACATTAATTTACAAAACAAAAATTATATAAAACCAATTAATATACATTCTCTTATCGATAGATTCACATAATTATACACTGAACCTACTACACATGCAGTCTCTTGTTAATAAACTCAAATGCATGCCTAGAAAATAACATTATTTACATTGTACTACGTTATTTTCATTTTGGAATCAAACTCATTCTTATTCAGGTACTTTGAGGTTTACATTAAGGAGTATTTAAAGACAGTAAACACATCGGGCTAGACAATCAGTGACACGAGTTGCGCTATGAAAACCTGTACAATTGCACTTTATATGACAAACCCATATGAATGGTGATGAATATTCCATGCAAACTTTTATAAACCATTTTAATTGGGTGCTTTAAAAATTAAAATTCAGCGAATTATACCATTTCGAAACGTTGTTTATCATTATTCTATCAACAGTTCTATACCGATTTATTATTTGGTACTAACTTTATGCTATAAAATCCATCCATAAAAAAGTTTTACCATAAATTTAAGGATTTAGAAGTGAAAACTTGTGTTTGATCATTTTTTGGTAGGAATAAATATTAGACGCTTCAAGGAGCAGGAATTCAGAGAATGCCCTGTAAGACTGACGCAACTTCAATATCATCGTACACATTGTAAATCCATATTGAAGGTATTGAATGATGTAACTTAATTCATATCTTACTACTAAGAATATAAATGAAATTTCGTAAGAGCGATCTGTTTTTATGGCTAATAGTTTGAATATATGCTCACATACTAACACCATTCTTGAAGATGTCCATTTTCAAAGTTACTTAGTACGCACGTAATAATCCCCTGAAATGTTTATTAAGTAAATATATTATAATGGAGGTATCAATATTACTTTTAACAACCAAAAATATATTACAAGTAAAATATTTAATACAGAAATTAAATCAGAAGGCCACACCATGGGTTACTTTCGGGTTGAATAAAATATTGCAAATCTGTTATGTCATGTGCACAAAACTTCATTTTTATACGTCCCGGGCATACAGACAAAAAATCATATACAAATTCAATGTTTAAATCCACCAGCAGACTGAAGAAATATTGTACTTACCGAGTGACCATATTGAATTGCGCTCAGCTAAACCATAGTTGGGCTTGCACCGTTAGAGAACTTATGTTTTAATGTAGAAATGCAGTCTCATTCATACTCTAATGTCTGCAAATGTAATTTCACTGGGCGTATACAGTCACATAATACATTCACTTTTGTTAATTGCATTGCGTAATTAAGCAGTACTTAAGTAATGAAAGTTACACTTTTCTGTTTACTCTATGCTACACACTTACAACCACAAGGTCTTGTCGTTGTCGTGCTCGCTTATGCGTTGGCGAATTTTTATAAAATAATATAAATATTGGAAACTATTTTTTATGTTGTAAAATTTTTCTAAAATATATCAAACAGCTGATGTCTATGAAAAGACAAAATGTTTGTTCCTCTAGTAATGGTTGAGCAAGCGAACTTTTAAAGTAGTCGTGTTCGCTTATGCACTAACGGATTTCATTAAAACATGAAATGGTATTATTCGTTAAATATTTGGTGTCTAGTATATATTTTATTAATACACGGGGTTTTTGTTATTTGACTAGAAATGTTCTCATCAGAGGACATTCTGTTGATATTACAAATAATACACATTTTTTGTCTCACTCTTATCTATTTTAACCTAAATATGGTTTCCTTAGCTTGAAAGCTTTTAGAGATATAAATTTTTGTGTAAAAGATACAAAATGGTGGCTAGCAGATAAACACAATTTTCGACCTAGATTTAAAGGAAATTTTTACTAGATATGATGAATACTATCAGCCACATAAAGTTTGTGACGTCCTATTGTGAACATCCTGTATATATTCGCAGCCCTGTTACTCGTTATTAGTGTTAGTATTATTTCCCCCGACATTCTTGGAACTTATTTTCTGGCGGTATAATAACCTAATTGACACGCGTAATCTCACTGTTGAACGTTGTTACCGTTTGACATTACCAGCTTGTGCGCCTTTTCTATAAGTAAAATTTATATTTTCGTATTATAAATTAGCCCTTTCATGCATGACATCTATTTTGAATGTAATTTAAAGTAAATTTGTAAATAGTAAAGTGTCTTACCTATGACGATATTTTATTTACAAGATTAATACAGATAAAGAAGTGATGTCCTTCTGACGGTACTACATTGTCGTGTTTATAAGTTGTCTCAATAAAATGGATAATACCTTCGCGATTTGTTTTTAGGCGAGACCAAGTTCTTTACCTCGACGAGATCAAGTTATTGGCACACTTCTTGAGTTTTAGAATGATTCTTCTTTTAAGACTATTATATCGCTCCTTTATCTTTTGTGACTACAGCTGCATTGCGAGCCAAGGTGCTGACGCCGTGTTGGATGAGTCGACATCAACGTAAACGGAAGCCATTTTAAAGTTGCATTAAAGAGTAAGTTCACAGGGAAAATTCCAAAGAACATGGAACTACCAGGCCAACTCCCCAGATACTATTTTACTTAATTATTGTTCTATTTCTAAAAAATGCGTCAAAGTCTATTTATTAATTTAAAATGTAAAGTGGGGCTTATAAGTTGTATTTGCCACAGTTAAACTTGGACATGGACAAAACACATAAGGTAGGAAATCTCTGAAGTATTAGTAATAGATACTCGGTATTGCAAAGCTTGCTAATAAGTTTACGGTATAAACGTTCCACATTATCATTTTATCTTATTTTATTCATTTAAATACACCTCTTAAGTTCGTCTTCAACAAAATGGAGTCATAAGCCACAATAAAGACGACATTTTGAAAAATATGATGTAAACTCTTGTGATAATGAGTCTTACAAAATTGAAATTCTGCCTTTATAAATTGATCACAATATCACAGTCTGGTTTGAATTCAATGCGGCCATATCGAGTGGAACCATTGGAAGGAATGATGGTCTGGATTATTGGACGGATATTATAAAAGTTTGGCATTGATAAAAAGATATTGTTAATAAATACAATTTAGTAATTACATAGTTGTAAAAATGTAATCACGTATGTATTTGTTAAGGGGCCCTATTACTTACAGGCGATACAGGCGATGATATACTACCTAAGCCCAGTTTTAGCTTAAAGCGGTCAATTTTTAGGAGAGGGACCTATCTTACGTTTAAGCTTCATAAACTTGTAACACTAACTGGCCCTATTACTTACAGGCGATACAGACAATGATATACTACCTAAGCCCAGTTTTAGCTTAAAGCAGTCAATGTTTAGGAGAGGGACCTATCTTACGTTTAAGCTTCATAAACTTGTAACACTAACGGGCCCTATTTACTGCAACAGGCGATACAGGTGATGATATACTACCTAAGCCCAGTTTTAGCTTAAAGCGGTCAATTTTTAGGAGAGGGACCTATCTTACGTTTAAGCTTCATAAACTTGTAACACTAACGGGCCCTATTTACTGCAACAGGGGATACAGGTGATGATATACTACCTAAGCCCAGTTTTAGCTTAAAGCGGTCAATTTTTAGGAGAGGGACCTATCTTACGTTTAAGCTTCATAAACTTGTAACACTAACGGGCCCTATTTACTGCAACAGGCGATACAGGTGATGATATACTACCTAAGCCCAGTTTTAGCTTAAAGCAGTCAATTTTTAGGAGAGGGACCTATCTTACGTTTAAGCTTCATAAACTTGTAACACTAACGGGCCCTATTTACTTACAGGCGATACAGGTGATGATATACTACCTAAGCCCAGTTTTAGCTTAAAGCAGTCAATTTTTAGGAGAGGGACCTATCTTACGTTTAAGCTTCATAAACTTGTAACACTAACGGGCCCTATTTACTGCAACAGGCGATACAGGCGATATACTACCTAAGCCCAGTTTTAGCTTAAAGCAGTCAATTTTTAGGAGAGGGACCTATCTTACGTTTAAGCTTCATAAACTTGTAACACTAACGGGCCCTATTTACTGCAACAGGCGATACAGGCGAAATACTACCTAAGCCCAGTTTTAGCTTAAAGCAGTCAATTTTTAGGAGAGGGACCTATCTTACGTTTAAGCTTCATAAACTTGTAACACTAACGGGCCCTATTTACTGCAACAGGCGATACAGGCGATATACTACCTAAGCCCAGTTTTAGCTTAAAGCAGTCAATTTTTAGGAGAGGGACCTATCTTACGTTTAAGCTTCATAAACTTGTAACACTAACGGGCCCTATTTACTGCAACAGGCGATACAGGCGATATACTACCTAAGCCCAGTTTTAGCTTAAAGCAGTCAATTTTTAGGAGAGGGACCTATCTTACGTTTTAAGCTTCATAAACTTGTAACACTAACGGGCCCTATTTACTGCAACAGGCGATACAGGCGATGATATACTACCTAAGCCCAGTTTTAGCTTAAAGCAGTCAATTTTTTAGGAGAGGGACCTATCTTACGTTTAAGCTTCATAAACTTGTAACACTAACGGGCCATATTTACTTACAGGCGATACAGGCGATGATATACTACCTAAGCCCAGTTTTAGCTTAAAGCAGTCAATTTTTAGGAGAGGGACCTATCTTACGTTTAAGCTTCATAAACTTGTAACACTAACGGGCCCTATTTACTTACAGGCGATACAGGCGATGATATACTACCTAAGCCCAGTTTTAGCTTAAAGCAGTCAATTTTTAGGAGAGGGACCTATCTTACGTTTAAGCTTCATAAACTTGTAACACTAACGGGCCCTATTTACTTACAGGCGATACAGGCGATGATATACTACCTAAGCCCAGTTTTAGCTTAACGCAGTCAATTTTTAGGAGAGGGACCTATCTTACGTTTAAGCTTCATAAACTTGTAACACTAACGGGCCCTATTTACTTACAGGCGATACAGGCGATGATATACTACCTAAGCCCAGTTTTAGCTTAACGCAGTCAATTTTTAGGAGAGGGACCTATCTTACGTTTAAGCTTCATAAACTTGTAACACTAACGGGCCCTATTTACTTACAGGCGATACAGGCGATGATATACTACCTAAGCCCAGTTTTAGCTTAACGCAGTCAATTTTTAGGAGAGGGACCTATCTTACGTTTAAGCTTCATAAACTTGTAACACTAACGGGCCCTATTTACTTACAGGCGATACAGGCGATATACTACCTAAGCCCAGTTTTAGCTTAAAGCAGTCAATTTTTAGGAGAGGGACCTATCTTACGTTTAAGCTTCATAAACTTGTAACACTAACGGGCCCTATTTACTGCAACAGGCGATACAGGCGATGATATACTACCTAAGCCCAGTTTTAGCTTAAAGCAGTCAATTTTTAGGAGAGGGACCTATCTTACGTTTAAGCTTCATAAACTTGTAACACTAACGGGCCCTATTTACTTACAGGCGATACAGGCGATGATATACTACCTAAGCCCAGTTTTAGCTTAAAGCAGTCAATTTTTAGGAGAGGGACCTATCTTACGTTTAAGCTTCATAAACTTGTAACACTAACGGGCCCTATTTACTGCAACAGGCGATACAGGCGATGATATACTACCTAAGCCCAGTTTTAGCTTAAAGCAGTCAATTTTTAGGAGAGGGACCTATCTTACGTTTAAGCTTAATAAACTTGTAACACTAACGGGCCCTATTTACTGCAACAGGCGATACAGGCGATGATATACTACCTAAGCCCAGTTTTAGCTTAAAGCAGTCAATTTTTAGGAGAGGGACCTATCTTACGTTTAAGCTTCATAAACTTGTAACACTAACGGGCCATATTTACTGCAACAGGCGATGCAGGTATTAGTGGTGTGCTGTGTTCGCACATCAGTTAGAATGCCAAGAAAATGGTACTGAAAACATCTGTATATTATGTATCAAAGTGGTTTGTATCTCCAAGTATAAATCAGGAACAAATTACCCCCTAAAGAGATGTAGCCTTGTATGATTGAACGGATCATATTAAATTTGGTGTATACGACGTATGGCTTATGCTTCACCTGGAACTGACACTGGTCATATTTGGAAACATACGAGAGAAATCCCCAGGGTTAGAATATTCAACAACACTATCACGGGAGCTTTTTATTGAACCTGTACACAGTCCGTGTTTGGCAAACAGACATTTGTAGTTTGTGCTCTGAACCAGAGTTGGCATTTTGTACAGTATACTGGACCGTGCAGCTTCTGATTTGTAGAATTGACCTAGACATGGTAATGTTATAGGTAATTGTAAAACAATAATTTTAAGTTTTAACAATTATCCAAACTTATGAAGTCTTTGCTCTTTATTCACCCTGTTACGTAATACACAGCCTGCATTTAGGGGAAAACATTCCAGTGATATTATTACAAGTAATAAGTATCACCACTTACTGGGTTTTGATTTCTCTTATTGCTTGAATAGAAATACATTCATTATTTGCTCAGTAAGCAATTTTATATTACAAAATCAAACATGATTACATTGTTAATGTAGAAAATATTTGCAAATATAACTAATAATATAAGTACAAAGACTCGGGGCATATACTGCTATGAGGATAAACTCAGTACTCGTAATCCTCTCTCAGACCGCCACTAATAACACTCTGTAGTGTAAATGAAGTACCCCCATTACCGTGCATTATAAGTGGCACCACTCTGTGCTCAGGTATTGTCGGACATAACTCGTAATAGCCGTAAGGTTGAACTCAGAAACATTTCAACTACCATATTTTTGTAAATTTTTTTTGTTCGTTACATTTCAGCTATGGTGCAAAGACAATACTGATACGATTGTGTCTAATGAAGTAACTATTACTTTAGACAACCTACAAGAAATATAAATATGTTTTTTGAAACTATGCTACATTGTATTTCTTATTAGCTGACATGTAGGGAAGCCTATCTAACTCGTGGGGCTGGTAAAACGTTATTTCTGTCTGAATCTCTGCAAGATATTTTGAAAATGGGCTGACTAAAATACGGCTGGAGAGACTGTACTTTGTACATTAGGCATTTTATATTAGGAATACTGAGTTCGATAACAGTGGATGTTATTCCATAGAATTTGGTGAGCATTGGCGAATATTTTTACATTGGTCTAATGTGTAATGAAATTTTATGTTTCCTTGATTTTCGAGTAAAATTATTATTTAAAAACCCTTAAAAATAAAAATAATCCTTATATACATCTTTATATACACGTTCACATGTAATACCCTACATTTATACATCTTAAAACTTCGCTGTTTTCCAGTTAACTCTACTGTAACAATGTACAGTATTAGACTTTACAACTTGTGGATGTCAAATTTCATCAATATTTGGTAATTTACTCTTATTTAAATGAAACTGTTGCTAAATAATCCCATCGTGCAGTTTTATATATTACTAAGAAGAAAGCGATAACATTCCCCGCTGAAATGACTCGTGATTTCCCAGTCCCGCTGGAACATTAGTGGCAGTATTTCAACGGCTAACGGATTTTCTTAATGGGCTGCCACTGTAGTAATAAGTAAAAATACACACTTAGACGAGACTTAATGAATGTACCAACGGTTTCATACAATTTTTACTTTGCCTTTTTTTAAGGATTTAAACGTTGATGTGATTTTATTAATTAAAAGAATTTTTCTTTATTTCAAATGGTTTATGATTGACCGTTGCGAACAGTTTTATATTGGTCTCATGGGTAGTCATGATGACAACTTGAACATTGTAGGATAAATACATTTATATTCAAACTGAGTCAATTATATGACATTGTAACATGTGACAGACTAACATATGATGGCTATCTTGTCACCTGACACTCGAGAAAGATTTCTAAATGAGATAAGACTATAAGGTCCACATGTTACCACAGCGACGCGTCATGTGGTGTGGTGTACTACTACTGCATTGTACACGGTTTAAAAATACATTGCAGTACCATACAGCTGGGGTTTTCGTTTTTAGACATAGAGGAACGTTTATGAAACAAAATTTTACGTTTAAGCTTGGAAAGTAATATAACCTAAACATTAATAACTATTTATCTTGATCCTAAGATTTCTCTTTCCTCGCGCCACAGTTCAAATATAAAACTGGTGGTGGGAGGGAGGTTTAAACACCCCGTATTCATTTAGATTACGTATCTTTCAAATTCATAATCATGGCAATATTGTTATGTTTTAAGTATCTTTAAATTGAGCGCAGTAATTGCGATCTAAGCTATAAAAGATACTAATGTGAGTAAGAGACGTATATAAACTGAGGATTACGATAGTTACAAAGTAAAAAAGTGTACAAGGAGAGAGACATAGGAATATATGAATAGAAGACTAAAATTGTTAAGAAACACTGTGGTCATCTTTAGTGAAGAGCAATTTTAAATTATTAGACAGTAAAAGTAACTGCCAAGGCTAGTAAAATAATGCTACAAACCAAGTTCTACGTTTCGACTTTTACTTAATTAAAGGGCAATATGCGCCCATTAAACAATTTAGTGTACTTTAAATTCAGTGGTTTCAGTGATTTCCATTGTTTAATCATAATAATCATATCTATATTCTGGCAATTAGTAGGTTTTTTACCACTATATAGTTATAAATTTTAGTCTGAATATGATACAATCATTTCGGGCATAAGGTATTGACATGTACAAGACTGTTTTTCTTTTACTTATTGCTAATATTAATGAGTGTATCCATTTTTATAAAATCCTATTCAACAGTATATTTGGATTCCTATCTTATCGATAAAATCCTGATAATCTTCACAGCTTACAACAAAGTACGTATAGCCCTTAAAAATTAGCGATAACTGATAGCAACTTAAACAGTTTATTATACCTTGAGAAATAAAAACTCTGTATATGAACGAACATTTGTGATTTGTGGGACCCTGACAACCAAACGGATATATGGCACCGGACGACAATATTGACAGCACCAGAATACAGTGAGAGGATCAACTATCCAACATCAAATGTTGCGGTTCAGAGATCAGCCGCTCTATCAAATATTGACGTTATAATATAACAGGTGGAGTTCCGTAACTCTGTATTCCACTGCCAACAAAGATGGACCTATTGATATTTTCCCGCTGTAAAGTTTGATCCCTAATATTGTAACAGATCACGATTGTTTTAAAAGTCTGCATAAAGCTAAACACTTATCGTTATTATACGAATGCCAGTTAACCTTGTTAATGTCAGATTAGAATATTTTATTAGCTATCCTATGTCATATGAAAAAAATTAAAATTATTACTTTTTATTTGACGTGCATGCATGTAGAACAGCTTGTACTCGAAATATATTTTAATTCATGGGTATAAAGTTAATATAAGAACAACTCATAGTCTAGTGTAAATTGCTGTAAAATTACTTTTACTTCATAAACTTGATAACGTTTTACTTTTATGCACTAATACCAATTTTATTGATAGCTTGCTTGTATCCTTTCACACATAGGTAGAATTGAAGAATATCTCTTTAACAGTTATTTTGAAACCTAAGTTCATTTCTTCATGGAAATAAATTATAGTTTGTTAAAATTTAAAATTGTATTATTTCGTTACATCATCTATCCAATCAATCGCAATTTGTTGAATTCACCTTGGCCCTTCCTTCCTTATATTTTAAAATATAAGGAATATACTCAGAAAGGATGTTTTAACTTTCAAGGTTTAATTAAACACTCATAATGTAGACAATTTATCCTATTGGTAATTAATATTTTTACTTGAAATCAACACGTTGCATAACAATTATTAACTAAGAAGAACGCCTTACTAAACCACATATAAAAATGAGTTTCTCCAGATTCCAAGGAAACTATATTACATACACATACATATTACCAGTACAGTAATGGTGGTTGAAACGTAACGAATATATAGACCTTTATTCACGATGAAAATTACTCCTCATAGACTCAATAGGGAAAAAATATGTTTTCGGCAGGTTACAGAAAAGACTAACTATATTAAACCGTCAAAATAATTTAACGGAAAGCACAGCTCAATAATAATAACATATATAACAGCTGTTCTAGTCAGAATAACATAGTGCAAAGGGATGAAACAATTAATGAACTGTTTAACAGTGATTCTTTGTCCTCCCAATACATATACTTAGATATTTTGCGCATTTACACTAACAATCTGGATATAACTAATATAAATTTGTTTTTATTTTATAAATCCATATGTAGTTGTATTAATGCTATTGATAAAAATTGTATTATGCAAAATCAGGATTATTCATACAAAACAAAAGTAACCATAAAATATCTGATTCATGCAATTTTCTGATATAACATAATATACGTAGTACAATTATTAAATTTTATCATAATTAATCGTATAATCAAAACCCATTAGGCAAATAAAATCAAACTTCAATTTATACTCGTCTACTTATATATTCTCATACTCAGACTTATATTGCATTAATTCAATCCTGCAACAGTTAAACAACTCAGATCAAGATAACACTTCAGACAAAACATCGGATAAACTGATTAACCAAACAAAAGCATTCAAAACCAAGAGGCATTTGAGGCTGGTCGAGAACTTAATACTATCGTAATTTTTTTACATTTTTTTAGCCTTTTGATCAATCTGACGTCAAAGGCATGTAGCAGATATTTTAGAAATGTCAGTCACTTATGCTGGATTTGAGAGCTATATCCCAGCCACTGGTTACATATCAGTGATCGATGTAAGCGTAATATTCCTTTGATACAACTCCGCAAATTATCCCTCTACAATGGGATTTAAGGTTCACAAAATATAGAATGACATTTATAAAACATTTTCAGTTTTAGTATACATAAATTAGGTTTAGTAGAACCGAAAGCCAACAAGTGATTCCTCAAAGTGGTTACTTATTCCTAATATAATATTTCATTTCAAAAATAAAGATTTCGGAAGAGTGTATAACGTCTCCCTAATTTACGTAGCCAGGTGATTTACGTAGACAAATCTAATATACTACTGGCAGGATAAGACTGACAAAGCGAAGCAAGGAAAAGGAAGATAAGGGAATTTGTTAGTGGGGAAATGGAAAATATTATTTATAACCCTGCAACATCATTCACTATATTCAACATCACAAAATATCGCTTATTAGTCTAGTAATATAATATTAGAATAATATTAACGTCTTTATAATAATAAACTGTTAGTTACCTGCGACTTTGCGTGTAATTTCCTACATAATAAAAGGTACGTAATAAACATATCCCTTTTAAATGATATAATAAATACTCCTGAAAATAAGTCATGGTCACTGAAAGATATTCAAACATTCTGATCTATTTCGGAATAATTGTACCTTTTAGAGCAACGTTTGGAGGCCAGGAAGTCAAAGGGTTAAAGGCTGTGTACGAGCACCACTGAGAAAAAATCCAAGAATTAAAAAAATATTTTTCCAATGCCATGATTTAGTCCCATGAAAGTTTTAAATTAGAAGTAGATCTATTTATGGTCTTTGATATTTCAGCGTTTATTGTCAAGAGGTCCATAAGTAAAAAAATGCGAATGGCTCTTATTTTAGGTTTTGCACGTAAAGGGCGCTTGTATTATATTAATTATATTCCATGTGTCAATGAGGACATTGTTTTTTTTGTCACGATAAAGTAATATTCTTACCACGAACAACTGCTCTGAAGTATTTGTTGTACCGAAGTAGGTCTGAAATTGATGTTTTGAACAAGTAAATATAAGTTGTGTTTCAAATTTTACGCAAATTGGAAAGATCTTACAACCTATAAGATATTCTCGAAAAAGTCAATGATTATAGAAGTGCGAGTGGGTTAAATACCTAAAATTTTAAAAATGTATTTGAGACGTTCAACTAAGTGCAAGGAACAACATAACTGGCTGGAGATAAATGTTGCAGTATATCAGCTTGTGTGTTACATTTGTAGCTAGACCGACAGGTAGACTGTATCAGTCGTAATAGATTGTTTCAGTTAACGAACAGACTGATAAGGAAAGGTATTAACTAGAGAGAAATGTCGCAGTACATCACCTTTAAGTTACATTATTGTGGCTACACCGACAGAAAGTCTGTATCAGTCGTTACTGGATTGGAGATAACATTTACCTTACATTTACTGTAAATGTTGAGGAATCCAATTCTGCTATTTGAAGAAAGCACTACAACTGTTATAAACATTTGGAATCTTGACAATAGTATTCATATTTTGACAAGTTTCTGTTGAACAGTAAACAGCATAGTGTATATGGAATAAAATACTGCGTTTTAAGTAATATAACTTTTGAGTCTCCTTGTATGAATCAATACCATAACATTTACCAAAAAAATTTACTTAACTAATTAAATTACTTTTTTAATAAAACTATACTGTTCAAATCTAGTAATTTTCTATTCTAAAGACTATAAAAGTAGACATTGTTGGACTACAAAAAGGCATGTCATGAACTAATTGATTGTATCGCTTACATACTCACTCATTGGATAGTGTTTGAAGATGAATCAGAGATTCTTGTCATGTCTCTATTTTGAGATAGAGGGTCTCTATACACAAAGTGGGGTCCGTTAAAAGCCGGATAATGGACTGTTGAGACTTGAGCTGTTCTGTGCTGCCATCTATAAACGGCAAAATCAGGTTGACACGAGGGTTTATAACAGCATGACAATAACCGTAGCCTCCCAATTCTATTGAAAGATAGAAAAGTCTGTTAATATAATCATAGTGTACATATGTTAATAAGACCGGCATACATCTACCATTTAGACTAAAATGCTTTCCAGATTTTAGATTACATTTTGGAGTACATTGGAGTAAATTAATATGGATTTGATTAAACTTTTCTTATTAAAACAGTGTGGTATGCGTAATATACTTAAACTATTATCTTTATTATACCACATAAACGACTTAGAACTAACAAAATTGTTGCTCAATTGCAATACATTTTACATTATAAGTTTAACTATTCAATCTAGAAATACGACCTAAATATTAGGCATTAAGTGAATAGTTTTTTTAATCATAAAAATCATCTTTTCTTTAAAAATTCAATGAAATGGTTTTCAGTGAAAGAACCAGACATTGGTTGTAATTTTTTATAATAATTATATTTAAATACTGTCCAATTTATTCATGCTGCAACAATAAAATAAATAAAATAGTAACAATAAAATATCAATAGTTGGATAGCAATTACTGAATTCTGATAAGCATTTAAACGAATTAGTATATACTGCTAGTGCCCTTTTGATCATCGTGCATTTAACTACTGATTTGTTTTTTGCCGCTATTTTTGTGATCACGCAAAATTAATATACAGTTTATACTTGTCTAATATTTTAACTATTATCGCTATTCGAACTTCGATAATTTTCTACACTTCTAAGAACAATACCGGAATAGTTTATTCTCGTAAGCTTGTACACATTGTTTGTTTATTCAGTTCCTTGTGAAATTATATAAAACTAAAAGTACCAAAAAGATAGCATGTATGAAATACAACAGAATTTATGTGTAATATATAATAAATTAAATCACTTTAATCTAAAAAAATACATTTGGTAAATTACACAATTATATTTAAATACAGTATAAAAATTAATATATTTAAAATGTCATTATTGACATATTCATAGTATTTCAACAACGACGTACTTATAGATATTTTACTAGTATATTTGTAGTCTTTTTACTTGAATCCTGACCAACCACCAAGTAAACGTACTTTAAACCCTTTCAGGTCGGGGCAGCAGGTGCCTTGCCCGCGTCGCAGCAGTAAAGTCAACCAGAACCACAAACCGTTTAATCAACGACACCAAAGGTCTTTTATATCCATAAGGTAATTATATGCTTCTGAATTTAATACACTTCCACTGCATGTGTTTCACATGACACTGAATTTTAGGTTTCTGTAGGAAATAATTATTGCTATGAATATGTTTTTGCGCAACGGATGTAAATAGGTATCGGCATTTAACATTAGTTGATGAATTAAATTTCCTACAAGTAGTGTAAATAGTGAAATATTATTTTCAAAGTATTTGCGAACATTAAAATTATTGTCTTTTACTTTTACTTTTCACCCTAACCGTAAGGTAGCTTTATGTAACTTATAAAAATAACCATTTATATCATCATTGGAGATTCGTTATATAGATTTGAATGTGTGAAATATTTATTTGTAAACATTACAACGTACAATTAGGTACTGAATAAATACAATAACTAACGGCACATTTATTATTAATACTGTTTAAAGGATTTGTCCTCAGAAATATATGAATACTATTTTTCCAGATATTTTGGCGATGTATATTTTAAAACTTTTGCTCTAAATAATATGGCAAAATAATAGAAATATTGTTATTAATTAATAGCTTGTACACTATAAAAGAACGGTAATATAATACCAGAAAGGAGTTATGAAGTTTTGCGATGCCATGTGCCATGTATTGGCACTCCGACGGTGAATTCGAAAAGGTACCTCAAAATGGTTCTGACAAATGTTACTGTCCGGGAGGTTTTCATATCCCATGCTCAACTTCTTCTCTACTCTTCACCCCTTACCACCTCCACCAAAATGCTTTTAAACACATTGATCATAAGGCCATACATCACCTACCCCAACCCAGTGTGGTACGACCAGCTACTCCCAGAATATATCTTAAATCATTCCAACACAAGGTTGTTCTTCCCTATCTGGAACTCTGTGGGTTGCTCGGAACAATGTTATGATGCGCTCTTTGGCATCCCGACGCTGGGCAACTACATCAAGGCGCAAACTTAGCACTTGTTTGAAGCGGCTGATTCCTCGGAGTGGGACCACATCAGGGCCTGGTCTTCCCGTGAGAGCCCTGTTCCACTGCACAACCTAAGATGCCCTAGGGAATTGCTGGACGTTCCTCCCCAGTCACTTCATTCACCAAGACTTGTCGTCCATCGCCAAACTCCGCCGACCATCTACATCTTATCCGTTTTTCATCTACTAGTTATCGACTTGACTCTATTAGCTACACTTCAGCACTGTACCATTCTCCCCAGCACTAAAGTATAAGCTGAAATACACTGATGCTTTGGTCTTCAGCAGTCGCTGGGACATTTGTTTAAGAAGCTGCTCTGAGAGGATCTACCACGTCTTCCACAGTTAAGTTATCGTAGCCTTCTTAGTTACTCATATGACCAATGTACAAATACTGGCTAGCGCTCTGCCTAATAACAAAGAGTGACATGCGCCATCATCGGACTCGATCATGGTTTTATGTATATTTCCAAATTCATCTGATTGTTTACAGAAACGTTCTCAAGCAGAAAAATATAGATTACATTTTTTACCACGTCAAGTATACTTATATGGTATTAATAGTTAGCCAAAATCACAACCAAACTTTAAAGTATATTTTTAATTCTGTTAAAATCACTTATAGACAATCGTCCTTAGAGGCTGCGATCAGTCCACATTATACTTACTCACCTTGGTTGTTATAGAGCAAGAATTGTGATTAAAAACGGTATTTACGGTAAGGTAAATTATAAAATTGGTATTATAACATTCAGAACAATTATCTTGCAACTGTATTACTTTTTAGAAAAAAATGAATTACTGAAATTTTTTATACTTAAACTAGTCTACAAACTTGAAAAATATTAGACTTTAATAACTCATATGTTCACATATTTTATTCAACACATAAGAAACCTTAATTAAATATGTCTTTTAAAATAAAAATTGGATTTGAAACTTTTCGTATATTATTGTAATAATACATAAACAGTAGATAAATAATTCAGGCATATTGCTAATATTGCTTCCATTCCAATACTTGTCTCGACTGTATATTTACTTAGTAAAACGATCAATATACAATAGCATAATGGTGTTATACGTTTTAAAACCGACATCCCCTCGGCAACAAAAAATGCAGGTCACATATTTGTGACTATCTGCTGTTAGTCACCTCGTAGACACATTACTTCCAGTATTAACGCGCGCAAGACGTACCACTACAATATGTTTGTGATGAAATCTAGTAGACTATCTCATATAAAACTCGGAAAAAAGTTATACGCCTTGGCTGGAATACCAATAGTAACGAATGAATACGACGAAGTATCGGGAATTGAAATAATTCGCTATGTCACTTCTTTGATATGCCTGACATATAGGAACGCATTTAACACTTATGTAGTCTTCTTTTCGTCTCCTGCCACCAATGATAATATATCAAAGCAATATGTGAGTTTACAGTGGATTATTAACCAATGGCTCGTAATGATCTTCTTTGTCCTCATTATTCTAAGACACAGATTCCTAAAACGAATCTTTGCAGTGGTGGATGAGATTGAAACCAAAATAAACTCGTTTGGAGACCAGATGACTATGGATGGTTTCTTTATTACTGGAATTGCTTTAATGCATTTCATCAACTTGATATTTATCTTCCACGATGAAATTATCTACTACAAAGTCCTATATTCCAAGTTTCCAAACACAAATTTCCTGTTTCTCATCGTTCTGTACATCATAACTTCGGTTCAATACAAAATATCTGTATGTATCGTACAGTACAACTGGAACCTTATCATCGTGGAGTCACTAAAAATATCCAGAAAGTTTCGAAAGCACTTTTTTACCACAACGTTGCAGGACGATTTGACAACAGTGTTACCAGTTGTTGAAGTTAATACAGGTTCCAGTTCTTTTGCGTGTTATGGTGCACACAGGTCATCCTCTTCCCACCGTTGCAGCCCCTGGTACCGCAGGCTACATCACTGCCGGAAGATGTGCAAGATGTACATTAAGGCCAAGAAACTCAGTGTCGCAGTCAATAAGGTGTACTTTCCGGTTGCTACGATGTTGATGATCGGATTTTCACTAGCTTTCTCCGTCATGTTCTTTGAGATTTTCAGCAAAAGGTATGAGTATTTGAATGCCTACTCGATCTTCTCACTTCCGGTAGCGAAGATATTTTGGATCGTTCCATTATTTACACCTATAGTTATCAACAGTTTTACGAAATACAGTGGTGAGGGGTTGGTGAGAGAAGCATCACGGGAAGTCTTCGCAACTGAAGATGCGTCAAGAAGGAAGATTATTGCAAGACTCGTGAATAGCGTTAGTGATACATATGCTGATAATCTTTGGTGTTTGTATCATATTGACTGGTCTATTCTATCAGTTCTTCTCGACGCTGGATTGCTACTAGGTACAACATTTGTGTCACCGCAAGTCTCGGATAAATAACACTATCCCCCTGCCATTAAGTTATATTTAGTACAAATTGACGCATTTTATTTTTGTCTATTATTTTTAAATCTTTATTTAACTCATGGACGTAGTCAAGAGTCTTGTTAGTTTAAAATCACACAAAAAACGTGAATAAACTTAGATCGTTAAAATATTTAGAAAAATCTATAACGAAATACATCTCAAGTTAGAACACCTATGTTTAGTCAAATGATTTAGCCATATGCAATCATCAAATGATCGTGAAATGATGTCGTGTCATACACCAGTAATTTCTGCTGAATGTGAGCCGTGCCTTTTTTCAAACATCCATAAGCTAGTGCATTAAGCATTATCTTACATCTGATCAAACTTTCTTCTCAAATTGTAACAAACAATTATTGGATTATCGTCAGTGAAATCGCCTCTCATTCAGGGTCTGACAATATTTAAAAAAGTGGAGAGACAATAATGCCTAATAAAGTAGTAACAAATTTCGACCTAAGATTTAAAAAGTTAAGAAGGAATTATTGTAGACCACGAAGTTCTAATTATGTTTGGTTTGGTGGTAGTTTCACCACAGTATTTTGAATGCATAATAATATGACAATTTACAAGACAAATGTACTCTATGTATACTGTATGAATATTTTTTGTAAATCTACTAGAGAACTCTTGAAAAAGTTACTTTGTCTCGATACTTTGCTAAATTGTTATCACGATTTGTTATATCATATACTTGTATCATAGTATGTTACAAATATAACCTTTACTAGGATGTCACTTTTAAAGAACAAGGTAGGAATAAACCATACAACAATTTGAGCACAAACTTCCTACGTAAACACAGTTTTTTGGGAATTTTCAAGTCTCCATCTTAAACAGTTCTCGAAATATTCCACGGACTAATATTAAGCCAAATCTCACTGAAGGAGTTGCACCACCTTCATACTCAATGATAATATAAAAATAAAACTTTCAGCAAGATTTTTGGTGTTAAGTCTAATTCTTTCTTGTAATATTTTGTGAAAATACAGACAAATAGAAATACAGAATGAAATAGAGAGAGAATCTAAAGGAAACTTTGTCCACCTCTTCAGTAATAAGCTATGTTACATAAATTACAATTTCATTTATTAACATCTAATCACTAAAAATGTGTAATTATATAACTCTGTAGGTACATAATTCACTAGTTTTATCCTGTATTACTTTAAGGAATAAAATTCAATGAATTCAATATTAAGGCTGGTATGCAGATATCTATTATTTAATTATCATTACAACATTGAGAATTTTACTTACAAGATCTAAAATTTGTTATTGAAATTAATAACATTCAACCTGACCAAGAAATTAGTACATTTATGGTACAAAACCTATGATATGATGTGATAGAAGTGTAAACCAGAGCCATGACAATGTGATTAGCACTAGACAGAGATCTTACTGTATGTGATACGTGCGGACCTTTACAATTAGCTGGATCAACACTCCCGCGTTTACAACGTACAGTTCACACCTGCTTCTTGGGATAACTGTGTATTTTATTGTTATCTTTGTATTTCCACTAAGTAAACTGTAATGATTATTGTTTACAACCACTAATCCGTCAGGTAAATATACATCATACTAGTCTTTTACTGGGTTTTAATTTAATATTTCATTTTAAAACGATTATAACGTAGTTCAAAGATTTTGAGGTTAGGTTTACTTTCTGTATTACCTATGGTGGTTAACTTATTAGAGCACATATATCATCAAGGATTAAATAAATGTGGACGCAGGATATTCGCATTGTGTTTAAATTCATATAATTTATATTAATATGCAATTCTTAAATAACTGTTATAAATTCATATCCCTCGAATGTCTGGAGGAATAGTTTCGGTCTGCCTGTCAGTTCACAAGACATCTCGAGTACTAAAACTTATACATCTCAAGTTTTGCATGAGCTTTCATTTTCATATTTGTATCAAACGTACATAATCATAATGCAACTCACACCAAGGGATTTGGATAAGCGTTAGCAATCATATTTTGGCTAACCATGATGGCATTAAGAACTTATAGGGGGAACTTAAAAAGCAGTTTTCTAAACAATAGGCAGACTGCTTATGCACAAGACATCTCAAGAATAAAACGAGCTGCAGGCTCGAAATCTCTTGCAACTTCACTCAACCCCGTGCAACTCTACACGTCTTGTTCCCTAATGTTATTCTACCCTCACATGTTTGATTTAATTAGGTAAATATAAATCCAGTTTTTATTTATATTTCTTTTAACTAAGGGATTAACATATTTAATCGCAATCATTTCTAAAGCAATATGTAAGGTTATGTATATGGCAAAGGTTTGTAGTAAGTCCTTTAATTTGTATTTATTACAGAACGTATGCATAATTCGTGACATTAAAAACATCTACGGTTAAAAAAACATATTTTATTTCACTACATTGTTCGAACGTGTTTTTTCGTTTTGTAATATCATATTTTGTCTATCAAAACTAGATAGTGAAAATAAATATCTTCTAGAAAATGAGTGGAAAATTATCACGGTTAAATCATAATAACGACTTGAAAATTAAAATAATGTAACATAAACATTAAAATTATAAATTATGATCTTAACGCATTAAATTTTAAAACAATCCATGACATAAATAAACCAGTTAACATTATGACTACACCTATTGAACTTTTTCACAAGTAGATACCAACTTTATTAAACTGTATCACACATATACATTGATCTAAAGCGGTCCGTCCGATTTCTAAGCGTACTGTTATGTTGCTACAACTAAGTATTGACCACTGTCCAGAGAAGCTTAAATATGTTTCTGCAAAGAAGATAGGAAAATGCATTTGTAATTAACATTGTTCTATGTAATAAATTACTTAAAAACTAAAAATGTTTATAGTTGGATTTATTTCGTGCCTCGTTAAGTTTAAAACCTGTAAATATGGCATGAGGAACACAAAAGATTCTTTTCAATGGATATTGGTGAATTACTTAATTGGTGATAACTTCTAAGTTATCTTTATTTTCTAGAATTTAATCATTGAAACCATCTTTCAGTGATAGCGTCTATTGAAATCGTAAAAGGAAGTTTAAGTTTCTAAATTAACTCATGCAGTATTTTGGAAACTGTTTTAACCAAATCTGTCTTGGATGACACCAATATTATTCACGGCACAAGCAGATTCAATTTGTGATCTAATATTGTTCAATAATGAAATAATACTTTTAAAAAATCAGTTTAAATTATGTCAGGAGCAATTCCGGCAAATAAAATTACATATCATTTAGTTTAAACTTTTGTTGTCATAAAATATTAATTTTATGTTATTGAAGAGTAATAGGCATTACTTTAAGTTGCAATCACTATAAATTGTTCTTCTGAAAATAAAACTAATGTGAAGGAATCAAAAGGAAATAAAATCAATGAATCATATTTTCATTACCATGGATTGTTTTAATAATTCCAGTTCATGTCGTAGTAGTTCTGGTAATTGGTTCAAGTATTTCCTATAATTTTATAATCCATTTATTGAAAATGTCCACTTTTTATTTTAAACTTTTATATTTTATTTATTCTTCTTTTTTTCTTTGCAATGTGTTCATTCAGAATTTCAATAGTTCTAGTATATAATATTATCTGTTAAGTATAAAAATCTATTACATTTAAATTTTGATACATAACATTTTGAAACGTAATTTAATGGGAATAGTAAGTTCCATGTAAATTAAGAAACTTTTCGTTGCATACGTATCGATTTCTTAAGTTTTGGATTCCATATGTATTCAAAACGCAATAAAATAAACCCTTTGGTACAAGATAGTACCAAGACAAGACTAGCAACTTAATTTAAAAACAAAAATTGCTTTTTCCTTAATATTTTTCTAATAAATAATGAAGGTTTTTAAAGATAGAGTTATAAAATTTAAGTAAATGATCGATTAAAATAAAGGTTTAACAGTAATTATTTGGAATGAAAATAAATTAGATATAAAATATTAAAATTAAATTTTAGTAAAATATATAATTTAAAAAAATCATTTTTTAGCTATTGTATTGGTCTACATTAAAGTATTTATTATATATAATTTTATTCATTACTGTACTTTAACTTTTAGGCGTTTTAGTTATTCTTATTGGTGACTTCAAGATTTTTAAATAATAAAATTTCTTCAGATAAAAGAGTTTTTTTGATAAAATTTGTTACTTTCGTTTTTAAAACTTAAAGCTTTATTTTCTGAAACCTATATAATTATATGTAAAGTAGTAAAGTTTATTAGGCAACATTCTTTGGATATATCAATGCATTAACCAAGTATTTTACGTTCTATGACAACATATCACTTACTACCGTGTAAGTGAAACAAATTAAATGTTTAGTTTGGCAGATATTCTATTGCCATTAACAACAGTCTAAAGCAATAATTTCTAGTTCGATATTCATATTTGGAAAACTTCCATTGAGTTTATGGTGTGTAAATCTATTCTGGATGGTGCAAGCTCCAAGTATTACGGACATCCATAATTCATGCTGTACTGTATAACATAGAATTAGGGTCAAATAGGATATATTTCTTTCCTACTGGTTGGCCGAGAATCAAATAGTAGGACTTTACTGAAGAACGTGTCAGGCAATGCTGTATTCGATTGATTGTTCTAATGTGTTCTAATTGTCATAATGATTTCTAACCCTTATTGACTAATATATGTGTATCCTGTACTATTTGAAGAAAACCTTATACAGTCACAGTGCTAGAGTATTTTCATCCTTGGAAAGTCTACTTAATCTTTTTTTTTTATCAATCAATACGTTTTATCTATTTGCTTCTTGATCTAAAATGCGTGGAATGAGTTCTTGTTTGCCCTATATATTCAGCTTAAGCATTGAATCAATTCACAAATGATCAGTGCTGTATTCACCATTACTGGACCACATTGGGCCTAAGTATGCAAATGTTTTTACAAAGAATGATCTGTTTACCTTTGGTCTAACAAAAAATCGGCGGACTGTGCTTCGAGTAGAATAAAACAAATTTTCAGTTCCACTGTTGCCGCTCTTTTTGAAAAATGCTTGAAGAACTTTAAACACAAAAAGGTTTTTTATAGGTAAAATTTGCAGATGTTTAAAAAGATAGTCAGTGAGTTCACGCTGTTTTTTAAAAAGCATAATTCTAACAAAGTGTTTTGGGTCACAAAAAGTTTATTAATTAAGTTATCATAAGCGCCACCCCAAAACTGCAGTCCATATTGAGGACGGGAGTTTATCAACGCGTAATACAGTGATCTTAAGCAATTTATGTCGCAGATATTTCTTAAGAAATAGAATGTTCCGAATTTATTTCCTGATTTTGGCGTGTAATTTATTTATATGACTTTTCCACGTTATTTTGTTGTCAATTAAGATTCCAAGATATTTAATTTCGGGTGTTTGTTGAATAACTTTGCAGTTACAATTTTGTACACCTAAACAATTATTGTGGTACTTAAACTCATAGTCAAATTCAAAACCATTAAAATCAAAGTTTAAAAATTTTTGTTTTTGATGCATTTATTATTAGATCCTGTTACACCAATTGTTTAGTAAAGCTAAGTCATGAATTATCGACTCTTTAATTGTAGCCCAGTTTTCAGACGAATACACGAATGCAATATCATCGGCAAATGCTATGATTTCTCTACGAAACTTTTATAATAAGAGGTCATTAATAAAGAAGGAAAAGAGATCTGCCGATAGAACTGAGCCTTGAGGAACGCCGATATTTACTAAATTTATGTCACTCAAAACGTTGTGTATCCGAACTTGTTGTTCTCTATTTTGAAGAAAAGTTAGAAACCAATTTAGTGTAGGGCGTCTAATGCCGGCTACTTCTAGTTTTGTTAAAAGATAATCATGACGGACTAAGTCAAACGCTTTTCTGAAATCAAGAAATAAGCCTGTTACTTTTTTGCCAGAATTTAAATTTGTATAAACCATATGCATAAGTTTTTCAATCGCGTCCTCTGTATTTTTACCTTTTTTAAAACCGAATTGATTGTTAGAAAAAAATTTTTGAATTAAGAAATCTTAAAAAATCTTGTTCTCATAAGTTTTTCCAGCAGTTTCGAGAAAATTGAGAGCAGTGTGATTTGCCTATACTGCACTAACAATTCTGGATTTCCGCCCCTTGAAAATTGGCTAAATAATATTGGCCCTTGAAACTATTGAAATAATTAAAACCGTAGGGAACACTCCGGTAGCAAAGCTTATATTAACTAGTTTGGCTAAGGGGTCAAAAATGACATGATTTATTTTCTTTAAAAGAATTACATTAATGCTATCAAAGCCGGAAGACTTGTTTGTTCTGAATACTTCGAATTGTACTTTCCACTTCATCTTTGTCTACAGAAAAAAGAAACATAGATTGATTTTGTCTTTGTAAATTAGTAAACGTTTCGTTACTTTGGCCTAGATTGTGATAAATAAATAAGTTGCTCGAAAAATAGTTGTTAAAATTCATTTGATATAACAACTCACTTTCAATAGTGCGGCCATCTTGAAGAGTAATTTTACCAATTGGTTGCTTTTTGTTTCCCAATAAACTGTTTATCAAGCGCCACTGTTCCGCTGGACGGCCACCGCAGTTGTGAAACAGCTCAGCATAGTACCGGTTTTTACTCTCGTCGAGGTCAATTATTGTAAGTTGGTTTATAAAACGTGTGAAGTAACTCCTAAGATTTTGATTGTAAGGGGGAGCGTTTTAACTGATTGTAAAGCAATTTTCTTCTTTCTAAACGATTAAGTAGCGCCTCATTCATCCAGGGACTAATCGCTCTAGCCTTAGCCAGTTTGTTACTAATAGTTGTAACTTGCGTACTTAAATTTATGCAATCAGTAATTTTGCTGAAAAAACTTTGAAAAGTAACATCGATATTGTTATTTTGTAGAAAACTATCCCACTTAACACTAAGAATGTCGTTCTAACTAGTCTTTCGAAATTGGTAACCTTTTTCAACTTAAAATATTTTTAATATCTCTTGTATTTACGTTTCGGTTTTTATCAGCCAAAAAAGACAATCCGATTACACAGTGGCCCGTTAACCCAATATCAAAGATAGCAATTTCGAAGTTCTCAAAATTACGATTTCTTAAAGAAATATGATCCAAACGAGTTTTTGAAAATTGTGTCACTCACGTATGCTTATTTACAAGTTGAACAAAACCATTATTATTTAATGTAGATAAATAGTTTTCTTTTTCTAAATCATTAGAACCATACGAAATATCAATATTGAAATCACCTACAACCATAGAGTTACATCTAAGTGACGGAAGCAAATTAGACAATTCATCAAGGAAACGCTTAGAATTGAACGCCTGCAATCTATAAACTACCGCAAGAGAGAACGGAGTTTTGTTTACATTGAACTCAATCACTGAACAATCAGCCGTCTCTAGACGGCAGACGACACGGGCAGCTGGTATATTGGTGTTAACGTACACGAGTGACCCGCCCGCCCTGTATGTCTCATTACAACATGCAAAACAAGAGAACCCTGGGATCTGATAAAACTTAACTTCCGCCTCCGTTATCCAGGTTTCACTCATAGCAATAAAGTTGATTCCTTCTGATTCAATCAAGTTTCTAAATATAGCTAAAAAAGTATTCAAGTTTTTTCTTATACTACGAATATTTACATGCACTAAACCTATGTCATTTTGTTTACTGTAAAAACTACAATGATCTAAACTGTCAAAAAATAAGTTAGATTTTTTCAGCTTCCATGAATAAGGTATAAAACTACAAATGTGACAAGAATAGCTTGATCGCCAGAAAAAGTAAATGTGTATAAACCAATTTACAAAATAAAAAACTCATTGGTGTGAGTGATAACGATTCAAATGTAGTTAATATTATGTGACTACTAGTTTTTTAATGAATACAGCAAAATAAAATACAGTTTCTGTATATTTATAAAATAGCTCTGAAAGAATAAAACTTAACTCTTGGAAACGACAGTGACTTCTTGGTAAATACTACCAAAAATATAAAACGTGCACAAACTATAATTCGCAAGCATAATATTTCCCCATGCTTAAAAATAAATACTTTGCTATACATAGTAAAAGTAACTAAACAGAATAAAATATTAAGGCCTAAATAAGGTACTAAGGTAAATAATGTACCGCTTGGTAACAATTTTGTATGAGAAATATAAAATAAAAAAAGTAAGGTTTCTTGCTGTATCTGACCTGTTTCGGTATGAAAGTTATTTGATTTTCCGCAGATCTTCAACACTGTTCACCCTTTCACTGGTCGCACCTTCGGTTCTTCTTACATAGAACTTTCCCTCCCTACACCACACATACTTGATGTTGAGTTCCTTACAGGCATCTTTAAGCTTACGTAGAGGTTGTTTGTTATCTGGGGTGAGGTGTTCGCCGATTTAGATCCTGGTGGCAGAGAATCTGTCGTTAATATCACAGGCCATAACCGTCTTTTTCTTTTTGAAGGCTTGTATCCAGGCGTCTCTCTGGTCTCTGGTGGTGAACCTGGCCACGATGGGGGGTGCTCTTGTCCTGCTGTAGGTAGGGAACTCGATGGACAGTGACTACAGTGTTTTCGTTCACCTCCAGACCGATGGCTCGTCCCACGTCCCGCAGGATGCTCCTCTCGCCCGTTGTCTTTGGCAGTCCGCTAATCTCAATGTTATCTCGACGAGAGTACTGCTCCAGATCTCGGACCTTGGTTTCCAGGTAAGACACCTTCAGTGTTAGCTGTGCGTTTATAGCCTTATACTACTGATTTTGTCGGCTAATTTCTCTGTATTGATTTTTTATTTCAGCCATTGCCTTGTTAGAGTCATCACTTTTTGCAGAACAAAATTCTAGAGCCGATTTAAATTCTTGAAACTGGTTTGAGTGCGACTTTAGTTCATCAAAAACATCCTTTTTTAAATGCGTCCATGAGGCTAACCATAAACTCTTTAGTGAGGGTTGTGGCTCCAGTCTCACCTGACTTAATGATAGAGCTTGACGGTCCCTTGGTCTTCTTGCAGGCCTCAAAGTACCACTTTCTCCTGGAGTCACGGATTTTCACAGAGTCTTCAGAATATTTGCTTGCCAGACACTTTAAGTGAAGGACCTGTCCACACTTACCCGCGCACTTAATCACTTCATCAGTGTCGTCACAGAGCACATCACATACGCTACAGATCGCTGACACAACTATATTTTATACAAAATTATTAAAAAAACAAACAATCAGTCAGATGTAGGTTTCAACGTGCACGCCGATAAGCGATAAGCTATTATCAGAGAACCGCTCAGTTCGAATGACTGAGGAAGACTGACATACACCACTTTTGTGATGTTTTTGAATAAGATAGCCTCGCTATCGAAAGGCCTCACAAAAAAAAAGTATTAAATATTGGTGTTATTTTTTAATGTAAGTTAACATACACCACAGTGAAGGTACAAGTTTACAGTTATTATACGCAAATTAAATAATGTTGAAAATACATAACACATTGAAACAAATTTATTTAATGAAAAACTTAACTAGTGTCATGACGTGTTGTGATTATTTCTAGAGTGCATGTTTGTTACGCAAAAGATATATTTAAAAAAGTTACCTTAGATTATTAAATACAATAATAATGATATTGTGGAGTAAATTAAATGTGGATAAAAATGAATATAATCTGTAATGACTAGACTGATGTACGATATTCCTGATAAAACGAAGTCCTAAGAATCTGGTAATGTTATTAACGCTAATAAAGTTATTTTCGTCTTTCAATACATTTTTTGCTTGCCCTTATGTAGATTGGACTACGATTGATTGTTAAACGAAATTGTTTATTAAAGTTCATGTTACGAAGAAAGCCCTTACGTAATCAACTATTAACCATCAACTGTAGCCTTGTTCCTTCAGATATTCGGAAGGATGTAATATGAAAATGTGCAATGATTGATTTATTTATAGAGAGGACTCGATGTACTCTTACCCTCCATCTGGCCATTTCCCAAACCATACAGATCAGCTCGGGATCTTGACAAGCAGAGGGAGGGGAAGTCCGCTACAGTACGAGGTAGACAGTAGGCCTACTGATAAAAACTGTAACAGTTCGGGGCAAGAAATGTACACGTGCTACCTCTAACTGAGGCTTCAAGTCCACCGTGACGTCACGCCTTGGGGCGCATTGACATCCGATTCCCCACCGCACAGCACTTATTCCTTTCGATATTAAATATCAATAATAGCCGGTTTTTTGCGAGTTTTAAAATCAGGTTATTTGGTCGCAAGTTATCTTTTCCACAAGCCACTTTACATAGCAAATACTGTGAATTCTGATTTTGTATACAAATCTATCTATAACCTGTGTTATGACGGTTTAACTATTTCAGTTTGTGACCATTTATGAAAAAACTAATTTAAATAAATAATGTTACAAAGTAAAATTTTGTTTCCCGCATTAACGTTATCCGACACGATTCCTCTTACTTTTACATCCAATCAGCTTGTTCAATGGGCAATCTAACGGACACAATAGACAGCTTTTTTGTATGGGACAGTATTTATAATTAAAACTCGATGAGCCACAAACGTGTTACACAGTGGGTTGAACAGCTTTTGTATAATGTGATGACGGTTTGGATGATGAAGAACCTTTGACACTGAATTAATTGTGTCGTACATTAAGTTCATGCTACACAAGATTTCGCTTTTAGACGCTCGTGCCTAACGCTTGCGCTTTTTCTCAATAGTTTAAAATTTTAGAAAAATATTACTATTTTCTAATTACTTTCGGCATAGGTTATATTCTTGTTATCTTTACATACTGCAACTATTTGTTGAAAATAATCACCCTTAACACTTTATAGTATTGATAATATATCCATAAAACGTAAACTATATTTTACAAAATGCAAAACATGGAAATATTAGGTATCATATTAATTTCAAATTATACATCATGGCGTTATGTATTTGAACTTACAATTATATATTTTAGAATTTTGTAATAACTAGGAGAAAACTTCTCTTCAACACCTTTACCTGAATGTTGCATCATCTCTATCTGCACATGAAACTTGTTTTCTTCTAAAAAGAAAACTGTAATCATGCCCTCTTAATCCGGTTTATATATTAACTTTCTTATTTTGGGTTTTTTTAGAAATTTGACTAAAACCCTTCTTTAAGCAACGGATTGTCGAATAAAAAATTTCAATTTCTTTTGCCAGTAACCTTTCACAAGGTGAAAACTATTCTTGGTTCGATAAATTCTGTATTTAGAGACACGTCGTCGTTTGTAGCATTAGTTGCTCTCTTTAATCAACATTTCCAATTTTTTGCATGAAAATAAGCTGAAAACTCTTCTTAAACTTGAAAACCTTCTTACAACAACATTGACTTACTGAGGGTCTACTCAGTAAGTAGTAGGTTTGGCGATATTCGCTGAATTGTTACATATAAACCAGCAGCTTACTATATACACGCCAGTTAATATGGAACAAGCAATATACTCAATATCTCTGTCCTCATATTGTACACAGACGTCGCACTGATCATCAATATCTATCATCATTTACTTTACAAGACTGCGGCAACTGTAGCGCTTCCTGAGTGCCGTCATTTACTATTTATTGCGTCCCTACACACCATAAATTAGTTTTAAATAATAATTTTTTAATTTAGTGTTTGTAGATAAAAACGAAACATCACATTGAACAAAATCTTCAGTGCTAGGCATTTCATATGTCTATTTATATTCTATGTCTATAAATTTTAGCAAATTTATTATTGTCTTATAACTACACAAGTGATTCCAATGTAATTACAACAAATTAATGTTTTTGTTAAAAATATGTACCGAATGAACGAAATACATGGAGTTGGATACCGTTGAGGTCTATGATAGTAATGAATATTCGGTTTTTTTTTTAAGTTTACTTACATGTTTAACTGTGGCAAATAAATATATAAGCACAAATTGTAGATGTTTAAAATAAAATAATGCATTGCCACGCTGTTGCCAAGTAGAGTGATAAAGAATTAAATGATATCATGGGTGTGGGCCTAATGGTTCCAAGGTTCTATGGGAATTTTGCATACGAACCTAATAACTATTTAAAACTTTAGAATTGTCTTCCCGTCAAGTTGATGTTTACTCACAAGCGCAGGCGTTAGCATCTTGGCTCTACATTGCAGCTGTAGTAAGAAAAAGTGAAGATTATTAATCTAGAAGTCTAAAACATGAATGCTGGAAGATTCAAATTTGAAAAGAGACTCGAAGTTGAAATCAGAGACTCGAAGTTGAAATCATAGAATCAAGTTAAAATCAGAGACTCGAAGTTGTACACGCCTAAAACAAAATCACGACGGTATTAGCCATTTATCGAGACGACTTAAGATTCATGACAACGTGGTCTCGTCAGAAGGACTTCACCAAACTATTATCAATATTAATCTGCCAAAAAAACATCAACATTATTTGGTAAGTTACTTTACTATTTGCATTTTTACTTTATATTGCATTCAACAGGTATCTCACATGAAAGGGCTAATTTATAATACGAAAATAACATAAATAAATTTTTACTTATGGACAAGGCGCGCGAGATGTTACTTGGCAGCAGGAACGGCAGCTACAATTTCTAGGAGGGAAAACATTAATATGCGTACCAAATGGGTTATCAATCCGCCAAGAATTTAGTTCCAAGAACGCTGGATGTAACTTATAATAACCAGTAACCAGTAACAGGATTGCGAAAATTTGTATTATATAAAATCAAACTAAATAACGATACAAATAAATGTCAATCAAGGTAAAAAATATACATGGGTTTGAAATACGATGCACTGCAAAGATATTAATTAAGGTATCCTTTACAGAAGCAAACTGCAAATGGGTTTATTGTAATTAGAGATGGCATTTATAATGTGTCTGGATTATTTCTTTGGTATTGATAGACTTTTGTCAATGCATAACATAATTTGCGCTAATCTAATCGGAACTAATATTGCTATTATCTACGCTACACACTGCTATTCAATGTTTTGAAGCTTTTCAACATTATAATTAGAGTTGTACCACCCATTGCACCATGTTCATTTGTTTCTTTGATAATTATTCTTGCCCTATGTATACCTTCAAAATAATATATTTCCTGTCTTAAGAACATGATTATATGAAGAGAATGAAATACTTTTATTCAAACTAAGTTCAGACATTTTCTTTGCGTTTGAGCAAAATTATCCGTCTGTTAAAAATATTTACAGAATCTATAAAAATTAATTAACAAAACTTACTTAATTGGATTAAAAAAAATTAAGTACATTTGTTAGTCATTGGATTTAAAGTTCACCATTTAGTGTGTTATATAATGTATATATCTGAAAAGTATTGAAAGAAAAAAACGATGTTACAAAAATATATCGATAAAATCGAATAGGTTTTCAAAATCGAGGAAGTCGAACTTTTTAGATGTGGAATGAGATTTCATTCTCGTCGATTCGCTCGAACAGATAGACAATCATGCCAAAAAGAAGTTGACACATCATAAATCCATTCCTGTAGAGATAAAGTTTCATATAAAACTTACGTACATTAGGACATACATGTTAATACCTCACTTGTTTAATTGGTGTATCGAGATTGTCTACAAATTAATTTACTCTGAAATTTTCTTGTTGCCATCACGGTTGCCTATAAGACCAAAGTAAACACATTCGCTAAGTCAAAGCGAAATTCGATGAAATGACATGCATCGCCATGGAACTATACAAGGAACCACCAGAGAGTGCAGTTGGCGGCGACCAATAGAATGGACTGGCCTGCGCGACCGTTGCCACACAACTGCCGCTGCCGCCCGGCACGGCTGGCGCATTGTGGCTGCTGCGCTATCACAACTAACACTGATACTGAACATTTAAAACTTATCAGTATAATTGAAAAACAATATTTAAAATGCGTTGACAGTTTGCTATATTATATTTAAATTACTTGTATAGTTTATTAATGTTATTACAAAACTAACTATCAATTAAAACAAACAAATCGTCCCGTCAGTTAGTCAGAGTAAAGTACTTGCTTATTTCCATACGATACAACAATCTTTTCAGTGATTTTAAACAATTAATAAACACACACAAAAATTAATATACATGTTGCTTATATTGGACACTGCATGACGTGTTGTTTGATTAAAAATAATTAAAAAAATTTAACAATATAATCAATTTTAAAATTATCGAACAATTATATTTTTAAATTATGAAATAATCAAATTTTCCACTAAATAACTTTTAGGGCCTACTATTTTAAAACTTACTTTAGAATTTTATAAGAAAGTGCATTCATATTATAAAAATACTTGTGCTGAATGATTTTTCAACTATGGCCAGTTTAAATATTTAAATCACCCACGTGTGAAAACAATTTTACATAACACAGATTAAAGACTATTAATAGCCAGGTAGGAAAAATGCTTTCAAATGGTTATAAATTTTATGAGAACCGAAGTGCGTAACAAAACCGTTGCGGCAACAATTCCCACCGTTATGTACTTAATAAGTATATTTATGGAAAAGAACATGATATGTCCTTTATGAATATATTATACATTTTAAATAAATATGAAATATATTATATTTCAGTTGTATTTGATAACTTTCTTACCAAATTGAAAATCCATTTAACATAACATGATTATACTATGCAAACATGTAATGCCTTATTATATATCAGTGATAATGGCATTATATAACTGTTAAATACGTGAAATTAACGTTTTTGCGGTATTTTTATGTTTTCTTTTTAATTTATATTTCGGCTGAAAGATTTTAATCCTACGATCTTCGTATATGAGTAATATAATACAATAATTTATTTCAATCCATTTAACTCAACATGGAAATAAGCTACAGAAATGTACTTTTTTTAAATGACCTTAAAATTACATTTTGTAATACGTAGTTAATTAATTCACGACAGCTCTAACATTTCTTTCGAGCGTAACGGCTAAGTATTTTAAGAACGCTGGACTCGCGCGGCTTGTGGTTACAGCGGGGAACAAGTTTGGCAACGTCGCTCAGTTCTCGTTGGCCGCTCCAAGGTCACGGGCAAAATAGGCTCCTCCCTCAACTGCACTCTCTTGTGGTTTTTTGTATAAGTGTTCCTTATATAGAGACGAAACTTCATACACAAGTTCAAATATATATGTCAGTTTGTTTTTATATAAAATGTGGACAGACAGCCAGACAGATAACAGGCTTCGCTGAGGCTAATTTATTATTAGTTTCAATCCTGAATTTATTTTTTTTGTTACGTGCAACAATAATGGTTAGTGAAATAAGTACTACGTAACATCAAAATGTGCCATATTGTCAAGACAGCTTACTTACAGTTATAAAGCATGTGAATCTCATACACTATTTGCAATTTACACTATGAATTTTCAGATAATAAAGTACCATATTTCGAGAATATTTGAAAAAAATACAACCAATATAATAACTAACTAACATAATATACCGAATATAATATATGTTAAGTTGTAGCATTGACAAATCTAATTTACTTGCTAACGGAAATGCATGTAATCAGGATCACGACAATCTGTGCCATAGTAGACAAACGCTAGACTACGTGTTGACCTAATCAACAATCAGCTGACTCAACCCTCGTGGGTTTACAACGTACAGTTTGTACTTGAGTCTCTTTATTCGGTTCACTTTTATGAATGTTTAAGTCTCATTCCTCGCTACGATGAAACTAATCTTTTCTTTTAACTTTTTTTATTTACATCCATTACACGATTGACGCCTCAACGATTACTATTACAATATTACTTAGCATTTATATAATAAGGAGCACGCTTATTCCAAGCAGTTACGTAAATTAAACTGTGTAGAACTTTAAATTCACTTGCTGTTGTGACATCATACAAGATGAATCAGCTAATGTATCAGAAACCAAATTAGGAGAAAGAATTAGAGCTGGAATACAGAAATAAGATGCAACTTAACCTAAATCACACAGGTTACTCATTACAAATATTTTCGTCAAATGTAATTAACAAAGGAGTGCCAAAACTGGACGCCCATGGTTCCAACCACTGAATTTTCAAATGCATACTTGAAACAAGTGCACTATGTTATAAACCATTAGTTGACAGAAATAGATTTTAGGAAAATCTTTAAAAACTTGAGTATTGTTTCATAATGGTAGACCAAATCATATAAAATTAGGGTTTCTTATAAAATCGGTATTTGAAACTGAAAAATATTAAATAATGAAATCCGAAAAACTCATATTTTATAATTATGTCGTTTAAAATTATATAGCACACATACATATTTTCAAAATTTTGGCACTTCAAAAAATATATATTTTGAAGAAGACAAAATATTTAACCTCAATTCAAAGGTCTTTTTAAAATAAATGGCTTGAAGGAACAAAACTGTTTCAGTAACTGTGTCTACTAATCTCAGAGAGAACAAACATATAGCTTACAAACTTTGCTCAGCAATTAAACTCTGTGACCAACAAACTAAGTTAAACTTTAACAGGACAAGTTTGTGTCCCTTAACTGGTTAGGTGTTAACCAAGTTTTAGCGTGGACTTAGTGTTTTCAACAGATTTACGTTATTAAAAACGTGTATTTAAAATACTTTTCGGTGAAGTTTTAACTTTATTTACTGTATATAATATCAAGTTAAATTATTTTAAATTAGAATATATCAAACTTGCTTTCTGTCCTTCAATGGATCAGAAGTAGACACGTATTTTGTCAAAACAAGATGCAGTTCTCGTTTAAGTTTGTATTTATTGGCATGAGTTTAATTGGAAGAGATTCTTAGATCTGAGCGTTTTAACCGCAAAGTTTTCTGATATTTCATCAGATATCCAATTTTGACTAAGATATGAATCGGTTGAAATGGCAAAAATAAATTATTCGTTTAAGAAAACATAACCTTATTGCGTTTTTATCGTTTGCCTGCCTTTTTAGTTTGTTAAATGTGATCTCCCGCTTAAATTAAACAACTCTGACTATAGTATACCGCGTTAGGCGCACGATTGCTTAATGTAAATTATTTTGCTATGTTAAATAAAGTTAATTAATTATTTTGCTACGTTTGATTATACAAAAGACGTTTTGACTAAAAAAGATTACGGTTTTTTGCCCTTATTCTTGAAATATTAGACGGCAAATAAAAACATTCGGTAATAAGCCTTTAGATACAGCTCTCGTCTGAATTTGTGTTTATTCCCACGAGTTAATTAGAAGAGATTCTTTGATGAGATCGTTTTCATGTCTGATATTTTATCTATCAAATATTGTCTAAAATTTAAATCGTTTTAGATGGTAAGAATAACCTTTGCGTTTATAATGACAAGATGTTTAAATTATTAAAAAGGTTTAATAGTTATTCCAGATATGGACTGAGTAAAGCTAAATGCTGGGAATTTTGATTGTATCCAATCTTGAGTATTCAGCACCCATGCATTCTAATAAACAGTGATCGACACTGTGACAATTCGTTCGGGAGGAGCAAGTTCTATTTCTTGTGTGGCAAACGAATACAACTCTAATGACTCTGACATCTCTCCCTTTACCATATTAACCCATACCATCTTTTAATACCCAAAAAGTGTTTTACCTTTTAATAACAAATCCTTTGTAGTTTCCACCAAGACAAAACCTTTGTAAAAATATGTCGAATGAAGTGAAAAGAATTTCAATACAACAAACATATATAAAAAAATTCAAACTTATCAAAAGTTCGAATGCAACCTAAATTAGACATTGAATTAAAAAGGGTATTTTGGTCTCAATTAACCATTAAATAAGGTGGCGTTTTAGAGTAGATAACCACAAAGGATATGATAACCGTAGATTTAATTAGAAAATTGACTGAATAAGACCTTTATTAAGTTATTTCCTTTACCTGCTCCTTTATCTGGAAGAAATACTGAAAAATTAAACAACTGTATATGTAATGATAGAAATTATTTATAGGAAGTTAGAAACTAATATTAGAACCCACACTCAGAGAGCAGATACATATCCAGATATATACAAGTTTTGAGTCACTAATTTTAAGATTTGAGATTAATAATTGTTGTAGCAGGAAATTTAATTGATGTTTTAGATGTTGTATAACGCACAAAATGCAAAAAAAAACCAGCGGTCGAAAATATTTAGTAACAAATTCTCCCAACCATTTCGATTTATTTTAGTATCTAAACATTTCTTATTTGAAAATACTCTATTGACCCTAAATTCTGATTGAACAATTGAAACCGGAATTATCATGTTAGTTTATAAACACAAAAATTAGAATTAGTAACATTAAGAGCTTTTAAAATCATATGAGAAGAAAAAATCGTTAACAGAAAGAAAGGCTTGTGTAGGGTGTAAAGGTTGAATAATTTCTTGCTCGATTTCTGTTACCAAGACATGAATCTGGCCAATTTTAAAGACTAAGATTTTATTGGCAAGAAAACCCAATGACCAATCGTTTAGTAAATAACTTAGAAATAATAAAATAATGTTACAAGGAAGTTGATCTTGTCAGTATTTTCTGCATCGTAAAGCTGCATAACATATAAAATATATAATAAGATATATGGGTGACATCAATAGGAACTCAAAACTCGAATCAACTAAACTAGATTTTGGCATCTTTAAAAGCAATCTAAGAATTTTATTCCAAACCAGAATTAATATTCAAGAACATCTCGAAGCCTGGTAAGTTAATTCAGTTATCCCTCTCGCTCAGTATCTACTGTGCTAATTATTCCTTCCGCAATACTTTTTAATTTATTTATTGATGAGATTACCCATACCGGTATCTTTATAACTACACAATATCCAACATACTATAAATATTTCTGAACTATAACGATTTTAATTATTCAGTTAAATTAAATATATAAATATCTATTTCTTTTTTTATTTAATTTAAACACAGCTTTATCTATATATATTATATATTATATATATATATACAGGGTGATTCGGTTAGTGTTACCGGCACTTTCTGAGCTGATTTTAATATAAAAAATAAAGAAAAAAGTTCATATAAACATGGGTCCGGAAATGCTTCCTTACTGGGTTATGGCCAATTGAAGATTTCACCAAAAATTGTGTGCAGGAGGTCAAATGATGATTTGCCGCGTGTTTATGAAGAGATATTTATAGGCGAATGCAACTTTTTCTAGCGGATTTTTAGATGAGAAATTGAATAAAGTTCATCTCATAGCTGTATCTCATTTAGTTGTTTTGTTATACTACAAAAAACAGAAATAAAAATAATTTTGAAAACACCTTTTTAAGGTTTAAAAACGGACAATTATTTTGTTAAATAGGCATTGAAGACCCACATTTTTACAAAGAAACTTGCAGAAAATTTAATTCTGAATAAAATTATGTGCCACACGGCTATTAACAGCGAAGTATTAGTTTCTGGAATTTAATTTTACAACAACCATTCTACCAAGCAAGAAATACGTATTTAGTAAATAAACACCGTAATGTAATGATATAAGTTACACAAATAATTGATTAGCATACAATTGTAAATACGATTTTAATAGATTAATGCTCAACTAAAAAACAATAATACTATTACTTTTTAGGACTATCCAAATGGTTACATCATGTAACCTACATATCTTTGTCACGTTAGCTTTACAGAAGGTAAATTATGTTTTTTTTATAAGTTGGTATCACAAATCAGCTGTTTCAACAATACACTGCAATATTATTGAGGAATCCAAATTATTTGTTACCAATTCTGTACTAGTTTAATGAGTGCAATTTAATACAATTAATTTACTACTCGTTTGTTAGTGAAGTGTATTTTAAAGTAACTTACTATCACAATTGCAATGCCTTTGTTATTTACAACGGAAGAATATGCCGACATGGTATTTGTCTTAGGCGTTTGTGACGGAAATGCAACCGCTGCTACTGCAGAATACCGAAGACGATTTCCTAATCGCAGAGTTCCAAACCCAAAAACGATCAGTGGATCATTTCGTACCCTAAGAGTAACAGGTAAACTTCCTAGTATTAATAATTATCGGGATCGCCCTGCCCAGAATAATGCAGATATGGAAGAGGCTATAATCATGGCTACTGAACGCAGTCTTGGTGTCAGTACACACGGCGTCTTTCTAGGCGATTCGCAGTGTCTCAGTCTGAAGTATGGAGAACTTTGCGCAAAAATAGCATGTTCCCTTACCATAAACAACAAGTTCAAAGTATTCACCCAACAGATCCTCCTCTTCGATTGGAATTTTGCAACTGGTTAATTAGAAACCGTCAACATCATAGAACCATTTTATTCACTGATGAAGCTCAATTTACCCGAGATGGCGTCAACAACCTTCACAATGAACACACTTGGGCAGAGGGAAATCCACATAGTACAATCGTGCGCAACTTTCAAACACAGATTTAGTGTAAATGTATGGTGTGGACTCATTCATGATCGATTAATAGGACCATTCATTCTCCGAGGACATCTAAATTCCCGCATGTACCTAGAATTCCTTACAGAACAACTACCACTATTATTAGAAGATGTTCCATTAGCAGCAAGGTGCAATATTATTTATCAACATGATGGTGCCCCTGCCCACTTTTCCCATAATGTAACAATGCACTTAAACGAGCAGTTTCCCGGGCGATGGATTGGTCGCGGTGGACCACACACTTGGCCACCAAGATCACCAGATCTAACTCCATTAGATTTCTGTATATGGGGTTGGATGAAGAACCTGGTGTACCAGGAAAAAGTAAATACACGTGAAGAGTTAATAAATCGAATTGAAGATGCCGCCGCACAAATCAAAAACAATCGTGCAGCGTTGCGGAGGATAACTCGATCAATCAGAAAGCGAGCTGCTAAGTGTATTGAAGTACAAGGACTGATTTTTGAACACCTGTTATGAAAGTGGTACGTAGTATTATAAGATTTAGATGAAAAACAATAATTTATTTAAAAGTTAATTTTAAATTGCATCCTAATAAATCTTATGTGTAGGCTACTCTATGTCATTAAAAATGCGGTTTTTCCTTTGCTTTGGAATTTCTTGCTTTGTAGAATGTTGTTGTAAAATTAAATTCCAGAAGAACTAATACTTTCGCTGTTAATAGCCGTGTGGCACATAATTTTATTCAGAATTAAAATTTTCTGCAAGATTCTTTGTAAAAATGTGGGTCTTCAATGCCTATTTAACAAAATAATTGTCCGTTAAAAACCTTAAAAAAAGTGGTTTTTCAAAATTATTTTATTTCTGTTTTTTTTTGTAGTATAACAAAAAAAACTAAATGAGATACAGCTATGAGATGAACTTTATTCAATTTCTCATCTAAAAATCCGTTAGAAAAAGTTGCATTCTGCCTATAAATATCTCTTCATAAACACGCGGCAAATCATCATTTGAACCTCCTGCACACAATTTTTGGTGAAAATCTTCAATTGGCCATAACCCAGTAAGGAAAGCATTTCCGGACCCATGTTTATATGAACTTTTTATCTTTATTTTTTATAGTACAAATCAGCTCAGAAAGTGCCGGTAACACTAACCGAATCACCCTGTATATATATATATAATATATATATATATATATATATATATATATATATATATATATATATATAAAGTTGTTATAAATCTATATTTTATTTCGTCAGTGCAATATGAATACAAAATTATATACTCATAACTTTAGTTCATATAAGGACTGGAATCATTATAAAAGCCTATGGACTGAAATATTGTTTAGGATGTCTAAATAAAAGTTAATAACTTTTAATAAAGGCCCACTATTGCCTAATACTCAGGTATCCATACTGCAGGAGATTCATTAAATGAACTTTGAATGAGGTCATATATTTTTACAGGCGAGGTTAGTAACAACGAGGTGTAGGATCCTTTCTTGCACTTAATTTTCGTCCATAAATACAATTACAATACTGGATGAAAGATTGATAAGATTTGAGGTCTGTCACAGTATTTTGAGTTATTACACGATTTTAAGTTTATTAAACTCAGAATAACTAATCATCCAAACATTCCCCAAATACTATCATCTGGTCTTTAAGAACGTTTTGAGGATATTATTTTGTGCTGTATCTATATGAAATATGAATGGGGGATGGCATGTTTTCATTCATAAACAAATAATAAAAATTCTATTATTTGTTTTTATATATTTTTATATATGTTTATATATATATATATATATATATATATATATATATATATATATATATATACAGGATGTTCACATGTACAGGATTAAAGATTTCGCATTATATCTTCAGCTATTTTTATTATGTATTTATTGCAAACTTGTCTAAATTTTAGAATTTGAAGTCCTTTAATTAGTTAGTATACAATCCCGAAATTCTTTACCAGTTTTCAGAAAAGTTATCTTAAGTAGGAATCATTTTTTAATAAAAACCCCAAAACCTAAAACCCTAAAACTGACTTAAACTGTGTAAGTTTTTGAGAACAAAACTACAATTTAGCCTCTAGTTTGCATTTTGCAGTTATATTTTCCACTAACTTTATAATTTGCATTCCTGTTTATTTTTACAATTTCTAAAAATTCAACAGTCCTACTTCCGTACAATCCTCAATGAAACGGTTTATTAAATCCTTAACAACGTAGTAGGCCTATTAATATTTCCCATATATCTGTATAAGTTTTTAAATTGTATGTTTTTAATTTCCGTTCTAATAATTGTGGTGGTTTTTTTTAATAAAACAAGCATTTGAATATAATGTTAAGAACTTATGTAGCTAGGTGAAGTTAAGTCTCCTTATCTTCATTCTCACATTATTTACTATTTAACTTCCCTGTCCCTAAACTTTTTTACTGTTAGAAACTTGGATGGTTTACCACTGAGTTTGTTTCTCCGTCCCAAACATTATACAGATATTTACGATTATAAAAGTTTACGACATGGTAGTCAAGAGTTTTAAATGACTATTAGTTACCCGCGGCATTACACGCGATTCAAATACAACAGTTAACGTACAATAAACACTTTTGAAATAGTAATTTGGAAGATAATCCAATCTCCTGATCCATTTAAAAATAATTGGGTTTTAAGTTTTTATGGATGAAACACAAATTTATCTTCAAATTTCCTCCATCAAGTATTTGAATAAACAGCTCTAATTATTTCAGTAAAACTAGAACCAATTAGGGCCAGAGTGGAGAAATATTAAATTAATAATAATCTTAAGGAAAACATTTATTATGCAAAATTATAAAGCCCTATAATAAATTAAACTTGGAGGAATTAATGTGATCTAAAGTACATATTATTTAAGTATTCATAGCTCAGAGGTTCATTAGATCATAAATATTACCATTGGCCTGCAATTTTTTATTTATTTATTTTTTTTATTAAGAAGAACCCAATCCCCTTTTATGCTTTATTCTGCCCGTCCTCATGGGCCACTGGAATTTGGGAGGATCTTATCAAACAGAATAACGGGGAGGACCGATACAGTACGAGGTTGATAAAAGTTACTGATAAAAAGTGCAAGGGTCACAGACAGAATTCGAATCTGCGCTATCTATAACTCAGACTCAAAGTCCAACGTGTTTAGGACCACTTGGCATTGGACTCCCAACTCTGCTTTAGCCATTAAGTTGCATTTATGATTGCAAAATTACAGTTCACATACCATTTTAGACTTTGCTTTGTTTCCGTATAAATTGAGATGTTTAAAACAAAAATATAGTTCTTCTAGAGGTTGAAAATGTGTTTCAATGCGTGGTCAAAGTTCATAAAAGGAAAGCATAAGAAGCATACGAGTACTTATAAAATTTCATCCTTCTAGGACATCGATTCATTTTAAAACAAACTATATTTTTTTAGGGACTGCATCCCACCAAACACCAATAAATTTTTTATATTTATGAATATGCTTTAGTTTTTTAATTCATAGCATGAGGCGCATATATAATAAATGTCAACTTCTGCGACATTATTTAAACTCGGGGAATTAATGATGATTGTGTGCGTTAGTGGGTGAGTGAGGCCTTTGCTCTTTATATACAGAGATAAACAACAGCCCAAAATATATCTATACTTAATTGATTCAGGAAAACAAGCAATCAGGCTATTACTGCACCGGAAACACATTAGACCGGAAGTACATTGTTATTAATGGTATTCAACGTTCATTTACCGAAGAAAACTGTTCTGACCTATGTGTATATACATTTTATTGATTGGTGCAACAATACAAACTCTATTAGGTTACTCAGAATTCACTTAGACCGGGAGAAAGATTACGAGGTTCCTAAACTAGAAACCTTTTAACTAATTTAAGATTGTCAGGCCGAGACCTTTTAGGATTTTTAGGATTCAATATTTACTGAAATTAGATATCCAATTGATCAAATTTAATTAAATTAAGCTCTCTTGGTTCATCAACGTAATGCGCATACGTCATTATATACATGTAACCTTTTATTGGAAATTGAATATCAAATACCTTTTAAGAGTAATGCGTAGAAATTAGGTATATTCCTGAAAGCGTATCACTCTTTCCTCGACAACAATTGACCTATTATAAGTGTTTGAACAAAAACGTGTCTGTCTATAATCTCCACTTATCCCTTGAATAGCACATTTCTATCAAAAACCCATTATTTATAAACTCAAATATATTTGGTACACGTGATTATAAATCGTATTATTTATGTTATAAATAAAAAAACCTAATTAAAATACTTTAGTCATCTTAATATTTTAAAGTTAAAAGATAATATTATAAAAAATAATGCATGCTGGTATTGGTAGTAATTGTACTTAAGCCTTGAAAATTCGAACGCTGTATTCTGTTTTTACAATAATCTGCTTTCAACTATAAATCTAGTCCAGAAGTTGGCAAAACTGTAAACTTCAACCAAGTGGGCATCAAGTAGCGGCCTGTGGGTCAACACCAATGACAACCGTAACGTCCCTTTCTGTTAACAGTACATTGTAAACCCGATACGCTTGTAACACAAACACAACAGAAAATATTTGCGATTTGGCGTTTATTGTGATTAATGTTTCTTCACAATTTGAGTTTTACACTTCAACCATTCCGTTTATTACACTCTAATAAGTGTTATAATTGTAGTACCGACTTACTATAGGAACCTTTAATACTTTAATAATCCTAGTTCTACTTAGTCATGACTTTAGTACGTATATATAATTTAAAACCACGATTTAAAACTATAAATGAAAATACAAGTTGGTTTAAGGTTGTTTCCTCTTGAGTAGACTATATTATTCCTTGAACGCGAATAAAAAACAAATACTGGTATAAAGACCTGCAGATTTGCGAATGTAATTATGTGTTGAGATCACTAAATATGTTTTCTCTATGTTATTAATATATAAAGTATTTCCTTTTGAGTACCTAATACTGCCTAAATCAAACAAGATACAAATCTAACTGTGTATGACTGTTACATTATTTGAATGCAATTTCGTTTAAGATCATTATTATTGTTATTCTGGGAATAATTAAATTCATATGGTAACTGTTATTATTTCGTTTTAAAGTTCACTTAGTAAACTTAACAGTTTTATCGTGGACATAGCATTTATAATTTAAATGTTTTTGAATTATATTGATTAATTTATAAACTTCTTTTAAAGATGGAACCAAAAAAACCATATTTTGAATAATTTTACCATAGAACCACTCATAATATCAAAATTTTTGATCCCAGTTTGGTTGTCCCCAGGTTTTGTTAAAAACTGTACTAATGTTGATGATTACAACAACGAGTTCTTCAAAATGTAACTACGATTTAAATGATTAGAATTGAAAAAAAATCCTTTTTGGTTACAAGTTTATTTTCGAAATAATTTTGGTTTACCTCTGAAACTTCCCATTTACAGATAATGGTCTACTAAAATTTCGGTGACCCTAATATCAAATAAATGTGTTAGTTTAATCTCTTACTCTCAGCAAAAGGTTATGGGGCCAAATTTATTGGAATATATATATAATAGTATATATATATATAAAATGTACATGGTATGTACTTTTTGAATGAGAAGCTCTAAAACCAGACGTAAAAAACATCTGACTTTTTTCACTTCTATTTCTACTTCACGGTATAGGGTCAGGAGTAAAACAATTCCTAACTCCCCGCCGTAGTGCGTTGCACCTAAATAGTGCACACATTGCTGCTCTAATCTACTTCACGGTACGTCAAATTTTTTCGTTTTTATAATTCATGGGAAGATCTAACTAATCCCGATATCACCCTGACTGTATCAGTTTTTCGAAAGAGTGAAGATATCGTGAAATACCCGGGATTGGTGAAGTGGATTACAATTGTAATGTACAAATCGTAAATTGTTTGTTTTTTTGGAAAATAGAAAAAATGAGTAGGTATTATTTGTAGTTATTATTAACATGTTATTATGTGAATCATCCTGTATTTTCCTTACTCACGTTTGTGCCAATAATCCATTGAACATGACCGAAGTTACAAAATTAGGTAGAAGGCATAAGCACATCATAACAGGGTGATAACCGGAAACAACCTACATGTGAATAACAATGTAATGTTTCCCAATCAAAATAAATATTTAAATTCTATATTTAATAATAAGATAAATTACTGCTATAAATATTGATTACTCTTTATTTCAAATTTTAAAAACCTTTTTGGAGGGAGAAGTTCTATATCCCTAATCTTCTCGCCCATACCTACGCTCTTCCTGTTTGCAAAATGCATTAAGCTTAGAGACGGACTAAAGAGAACATAATTTGTACTTCCATGGATCAAATGCTTTAACTCAGTGCAAATCCGTTTGGATTTACATGTTCGGGGTATGTAAAAGGAGGATTTCAAAAAGCTACTGACAAACCGAGGACGGTGCAGAAAATACTAGTTTTTGACCACCTGTAAAAACATGAGGGTCATACACAGGACAAAGCCAAACCACACAAACAGCCCCATGATTATACGTTGTGTCTGGTGAAATATTCGTCCTAAACCTGACGTCACAACGCCGAGGTATTATTATCGGATCCGTCGATATACCATAGACTCTTCCATAATAAAACGAGGCTTCTCATTGAGTTTCTCGTGTTTTACAAAATGCTTTATACGATTGTATTTCTTTCTATGTTCTTTTCTTTCCATGCGGTTGCTCTTTTTATAACAGCTTTATAGTATAAGAACGTAAATTTAATTTTCATAAAAAAATATATATTGCTACTAAAACATTAATAAACTATTGTTTAAATTTGGCGTTAAATTCAGGATATATTGCTTGATGTACTGTAAAGTAAATTTTAAATTTTTAACATTTCTATTCCCTTAATTTTGTAAATCATTTTAACAGTTTTAATTAAACAGAGTACTTCAATATTCAGAACACCTTTCGGATGTTTAACAGTTATTTAATCTAGTTTATTTATTTATTTATTTTGGACTATATAAATAGCTACAGGTCATATCAGTTACCTAAATTAGCTATATTAAATAAAATTAAAAATTAAACAAAAATTTATACTATCCTCTAACCTAAGTTGCAGGTGCAAATTACAAATAAATGAGAAATAATTACTTCTAGCTCAAAAAAACAAAATGAACGATGTTTAATTCTTAACAATTGAGGAAAAAAAAAAACACTTTCACCTTGAAATAAATAACGATGCACAACAACATCCTTTAAAATTATATAAGAATTAAATTGACAGAGCAAGAATGAAACACTTCTAAAACAAATAATATTCTTAAATTGTGGTTACATAAATAACATACAAAAGAAATCCTACAAAATAGATCCAAAAACTTAACTTAATGGTAAAAATTACTAAGAAATACAACAGATTATTACAGTCCTTTCCCGAGTAAAAAGTCTCAAACTAAAGGTTTTGATGTTTCCCAGTAAAATCTTTTGGCACTTACTTTAATGTAAATCCAATATAAAGAAAAATTTGTTATTATTAATAAAATCCTAAAACTCGCTAAACCAAAGAAAAAATAAATAATGGCCTGAATGTGTTCCATCTAGGAATAAAAAAACAATATTTTGGACCTATGAGTGGAAACTGTAGGGGACATAAAAGTTTATATTTTTAAGTAAATGTGAACTATCAATCAGGTTATTTAGTAATTTAAAAAACAAAAAAGGTAGATTAAAAATTAGTCTTATGCTTGCTGAACAGTTTTTGAAAAATTAAATAAATTTTCTTAAAGAGAATCATTGTGGAAATATATTCTGTCGACAATATGTGTTGTGTTTTTTTAGGTACAAATATCTTAAAAAATTTATTTTGAATAATTTCAATGGACTGAATATATGTTAATGTATAGGGTTCCCAAAATAAATTGAACAGTATTCTTGTAAATCCACTTCTAACAAAAGAAAAACATAATGGATTTGAATTGCATCAATGGATAGAAAAATATTTTTTTGCATTCCTCAATAACAAAACCCTAGCAATTTTGTAAGCCTTAAGTGATGGTAACGGTCCTAAATAGTTTAAACGAACTTTAAAAGAAGAATCAACACGTAACACATAGATTCTTATAATTTCTTTCAGATTTTCCAGTTTAATACCCATTTATAAAATAATATTAAAAGTTTATCTATTCAACCCTTTTTTTTTTGATCTGAGGAATAAGTCATGCAGAAACATTTTTTTTACATTTAAAATTGTAACCTATTACAGTTATAATTACCCTTCAAAAAAGCTATCCAGGTATAGATTCTTGCAAGAGTTTAGAAATCATACTCATATAAATAATATGAAGTAATTGATAGTTACTCGATACTCTAAACTTGGTCTGTAGTAGTTTTAGATCATCAGCATAAAGGTTTTGAATTCTGTAACTTTTCCTGGAGAGGCTCAATATGAGTAAAAACTAATGAATAACAAAGCGGTCCCAGGTTAGACCCCTTGAGGCAACACCTGAAAGCAACTTAAATACTGTTTATTGATTTTAAATTT